>NC_084820.1:45096614-45154775 GCF_958449725.1 Rosa rugosa
GGGATGATTGTGATGAATAATATGCAGGAGGGTGTTCATATTATTTTTGAATGTGACCTTTCAGGAAACAATATTGTGGAAAAATATGTTTTCTACTGTTTGAAAAGTATTGAGATTGATGTTACATTTTTGAGTCAAGCGTGACTCATTTTAGATGTATTGGTCTTTGTACCAAGGGTCACAGATGGTGAGCAGGGATTAGTAAAGCCGAAACTAGATGTTTGTAACGTTTTTAGGTCGGTTGCGACTTACTTAACGTTTGACTTTAAGACCAGACATGGTCTAAAGAGATTATATGTCACAGATGGTGACAGGTTGCAGACGGTGACCTTGATGTTTGAGTTCATGACCAGATTGGGTCTGAAGATCATGTGTCACAGATGGTG
The DNA here is from genome assembly GCF_958449725.1 of Rosa rugosa. Taxonomy (NCBI): domain Eukaryota; kingdom Viridiplantae; phylum Streptophyta; class Magnoliopsida; order Rosales; family Rosaceae; genus Rosa; species Rosa rugosa. The sequence goes on from NC_084820.1 coordinate 45,097,001, forward strand.
ACAGGTCACAGATGGTGACCTTAATGTTGATTATGAGACCAGACGGGGTCTGAAAACCACATGTCACAGATGGTGACAGGTCGCAGATGGTGACAGGTCGCAGATGGTGACCAAGGCAGGAAATAGGTAATCACGTTCGTGGTCGGACGAGTGGTTACGATTTCAATAGAGTAATAGTCTGTCTGCCATTATAGATTATGGGGGTAACGGTTGAGGTTGCTGGAGACTCATAAGTATGTAGTTAAAGGAGAATTCCTAGAGTATTCTTCTTTTATTGTCTAGATGAGACATGAATTGCTTCTTGATGGTTAAGTTAGCAAATAGAACATTGTCACAGCGGTGATTTATGTTGTCATTTCGATGAAAAGGTTATGGAGTGTTAGAAGGAATCATGGTTGCATGGTTTCCTTTAGCTGATGTGTGTGAGTTGTTGATTTATGTTCATGAGTTACTCATACTAGCTTTCATAAGCTTACCGGGTTTTGTTGTGTGGAAACCCAGTGCACCATTCTATTGGTGTAGGGGTTAATCCTGCAGGTCAGGGTAATCGTGGCTGAAGCTGAGGTAGCTTGTTGGCAGCTGGACAGGTAGGAAGCAAATTTTGTTGGCTTTGCCATTGTTATGACTTCTGCTATGTAGTAAGCTCTGAGGAGCATTTACGTTTTATTTTGTGATGACAATTTAATTCGTAAGTTTTGTAATATACGACTCTGTGAAGCGGGTCAATATTTGAAATTGTGGGTTCAGGGCATCAATATGTACTTACTGTAAAGGGAAGATGTCTCCATGTATTTTTTATTGATGGCTGAACGATCGCGCATGTATAATTATGAGATTATATATCGATTTTTATTTGTGTTAAAAATCAGGGGCGTGACATTAGAGGTGAGTAAATCTCACGTGGTTCATTTACTAATCTAGTTATTTAATTGTTGCAATTGATTGATAATTGTAAATCGTTTTCGAATATAAAAATTTGTTGGAAATAATATGAATTCGATCGACTACAGTTCACAGGTAAAAAAAATGAATTTCTTGGTTTTAATATGTATGAACTATAGTTGGTATTAGTGGTCATTCCTGCGTGAATGACTATGTATATATATATTTACGTGGAATATATATATTTGGATGGTGTGGCATTGTGATAGGCAGACTGTTGGTGATTTCATTCACTTTATTGAATTGAACATTTACTTATGTCGGAGGTATATTTGATGATTTATATTGTTGGAAGAGTGATTTGGGGTTATGGTGTGACATTTGTGAGTCGTGTGGGATTTCCTTAAATGTCTTGTTCCGAGGGCCGAAGGGTCTGAAATCTATAGGTTACAGTGGTAACCTGGGTGCAAAAATATCGTATGGCTGAACCTCGGCCGAGGTGACAGGTTACGATTCAGTAGAGCTCTAGTCTGTTTGCATGCGTGCGGTCATGGTGGTAACTGGGTTACTGCGTCATGAGTACGTAGTCTGTTGTATGCGTGTGGTCATGGTGGTAACTGGGTTACTGCATCATGAGTACGTAGTCTGTCGTATGCGTATGGTCATGGTGGTATTGTGTTGCTACATCATGAGTACGTAGTTATCGGAGAATGTTTATGGTGTTCTTTCTTTAATTGATACGTGAGATTTGGATTCCTATGAATTCTATTGTTTGATTTAATTGTAATCTCCTGAACTAAAATACACCCAGGGATTACTATGATTTTGAGTTGTGTGATTTTAGGTGATCTCCTGAACTAATTTTCTATGCAGGTGTTAATGTCTAAAAGTTCGGCGGTAGCTGAACCTTCGTTTAACGCTGATCCGGTGGGCGGATCGATACTTGTGACGTTCTCGAAGCCTCTGCTCCCTGTCAAGTAAAATACAAAGGGGCGTCAGAGGGAGACCGCGTTGGGCGGTCTTCAACTCTCCGATGCCTAAGTTAGTCAATGTATTTATGTTGACAAAGTAACAGTAGGTAAGTATTGAGTGCGTCCTTAATGAGGAGAGAGGAGAGGACCTTTTATAGGTGATGAAGAGGTTGATCTTCTCTTTGTTTTCGATGTGGGACTGACATGCTTCAGTTCCCAGTTTCAGAAGCTTCTGATGCCATCTTGGCGCGGCGCGTGGCGGCGCGTCGGCGGCGATCTGGAGGTGGTCCGACGTTGGGGCTGTGGCCCGCCTGGCGGTGTGTCTGCATGTCATTCCTTTGGTTGGAATTAGTACCTTTGGCGGTAGAATGAGCGTAGCCCATTGGAGCTAATTATGCTTGCAAATGTACATGTATGTACAAGTCCCCCAAGTCCCCAGTCAAGGAGGGCAATCTTGGTTGGGGAGTTGTTCGGCGGTTTGAAGCGTTTTCTTCTGCTAGACTTGCAAGAGCATAATTAGCGTCAGTGCGTTGTCAACCGTTGGTTTTACTGAGCAAACGCTTTATACCCTTTCGGGTGGGCCCCTGCTAGGCCCCCCAGGGAGTCCCCCACTCCCCGGCTAAGATAGACCTCCGGATGGTCGGCAAATTGTTTGTTGAGGGGGAGCTGCACGGAGCAGAGGGTGTTGGGTAGCGAGCCCAAGCTTTAGGACCCAAATGACGGGGGTCAACGTGCCTGATCAGGGCCGTCGTAGACTGTTGACAAGTCCCCGTGTCCCGTAGGGACGGTCTGACGGTAACGCCGCGTGGCGGTCGTTGTCAGAGTGAGGCGTGGCCTCGGGATTCGCCTTTTGGCGGACATCCCCCCGCTAAATGCAGTAGGAAACAGCGTCCGGTAGACGTGCCTGGCGGTATTTTGTTGAGCGATAGTGCTGAACAACATACGCAGCTAGCAAGCTGAAAAGGAGGTTCCGCTAGAGGTTCATAGCGGAAGATGCCCAGCTTGCAGGATGGCAAGGGAGAAGTTCCGCTGGCGGGGTTTCGCTCAGTGGAGACTTCGTCACTTGGCAGATGACAAGTGAGAAGTTCCGCTGGCGGGGTTTCGCTCAGCGGAAACTGCGTCACTTGGCAGATGATAAGTGAAAAGTTCAGCTGGCGGGGTTTCGCTCAGCGGAAACTTCGTCACTTGGCAGATGATAAGTGAAAAGTTCAGCTGGTGGGGTTTCGCTCAGCGGAAACTTCGTCACTTGGCGGATGATAAGTGAGAAGTTCAGCTGGAGGGGTTTCGCTCAGCGGAGACTTCGTCACTTGGAAGATGACAAGGGAAAAGTTCCGCTGGCGGGGTTTCGCTCAGCGGAAACTTCGTCACTTGGCAGATGGTGAGAAGTTCAGCTGGCGGGGTTTCGCTCAGCGGAAACTTCGTCACTTGGCGGATGATAAGTGAGAAGTTCAGCTGGCGGGGTTTCGCTCAGCGGAGACTTCGTCACTTGGAAGATGACAAGGGAAAAGTTCCGCTGGCGGGGTTTCGCTCAGCGGAAACTTCGTCACTTGGCAGATGGTGAGAAGTTCAGCTGGCGGGGTTTCGCTCAGCGGAAACTTCGTCACTTGGCAGATGATAAGTGAGAAGTTCAGCTGGCGGGGTTTCGCTCAGCGGAGACTTCGGACGATTGGGGAACTCTTCCCAAATGGTTGCTCCCACCAGACGCTTCGTCTGGTGGTGATTGACACGTGTTGAACCCGTAGAGGGTTAGCGTGCGGAGGCCTGTCCCCTAAGCGTAGCTGTCTTCTCGCCATTAATGATAGTAATGATGGATTTCGTAACCGAGGCGACGCCTCGGTTAATCCGGAGAGTAAGTGAAAAGTGGTGACACGTGTACGGCTGGTGTGTGATGTCGTATTTTGGCGGACGGCCTAGAACGCGTTGATGTTGACATAAAAGGGGGGGAACCTTAGCGAGATTTGACACTTTGTGAAAACTTCAAACCCGAGTCGTCGTCTTCAAGCTCTCTGCGATTTGCGAATAGAGTTCTGTGGGGCGAAAGCTGTGGAGTCACCGGGTCTTGGGAACGAGGTTTCTATTGGTGAGGAGTGTTTGCAATCACAGCAAAGGTTTCATCAGTGAGGTTGGTGCTCTGAATCTTATCCCTGTTCCGTTGAATTTCGATGTACTTGCTGTTGTCAGTTTTCTGGGTTTTGTGGATTTGAGGTGTTTGTGTGTAAAGTGGGCTTTTGGGGATGGGTTTTGGAGTTTTTGATAGTTGGGATTTCTGGATTTGCTAGATGGTCGAATCTGGGTTTAGTGTTTGTTGGTTATTTGTTCTTGCTTTTGTGATTTCTGGGTAAACTGTGACTGATGTTCTTGTCGATAACTGATGTAAGAATAGGCTAGATCTGTGTTTGTGCTAACTGGTGTGGGTTTTAGGGTTTGGGATGGCTAACGTCATAGAGATATCGAGCAGTGAGGATTCCGGGTCTGACGTGTCGTTCAGCGCGGCGGATAGGATATTTATTGACTCGTTGCGTCCGTCTGCCCATGCAGGAACCTCACTGCCGAAACCGCTAGAGGTTGAGCCGCTACAGACCATACCTTGGGCAGTAGCGATGGGTCGTACGTCACGTCCGGAGAGCTCTAAGGCGGGTGATGTGGCCGCGGCCAAAGCTAGGCGCGACGAGCGCCTGGCGAGCAACAGTGCCGCTAGCGGATCCGCTGGGGAAGAGGAAACAGCGGGGGAGGACGCTGAGTCCGCGTGGTTTCTCCGGGATGGCACCCCCGTCGACGAGGCGGGAGGGCGGATGACCCTCGCCGCTGTTACGAAGATGAAGCGGACGTTCCGGCTGCCGGGCTCTGTGAAGCTGCGCCCGCCGACGGCGGATGAGAAGGCGTCGATTCTCCCAGCGGGATTTGAGGCCGTTCACGAAGCGATACTCCGCCAAGGAGTGACACTACCGCTGGTGCCGAATCTGCAAATCCTGGTATGTGAATTCGGCCTTGCGTTCGGTCAGGTTTGTCCCAACATGTGGCATTTGCTGTTGGCGATGAATTCCTTGTGGCGGTTGTCCGGGTGCGAGGGGCCTACCGTGGCGGAAGTGCTTCACTTCTACGAGCTGGTGTACGTGAAGCGCCAGGGTTGCAGAGGGCAAGTGAACCTGAGCCGCCGTCAGGGAGCACCGAAGCTGATAGAAAACCTAAGGGATTCAATGTCCTATTGGCGGGGGACCTTCTGTGTCGCCACGGAGGGATGGGAGTACCAGGCTGGAGCGAACGAAGAAGGGCCGACGTTTAGGATTAAGTCGGAATTCCAACCTATCCGAGGTTGGTGACCAATTTCCGCTGGCGGTAGCCGGCGGGGTTTTTATCTTGAAGACTTTGTACTCTTACTAATCCACTTGTGTTTGTGTAGCGGGACTGCGGTACAACCTAACGCGGGAGGAGGAGTGTCGCATTGCTCGTATCAGAGGCTGTTGGCGGAACCGTAACCTGCTGGATTTTAGACTTCTGACTGGTTGGGAGTTGCTAGTCGACCAGAAACTTACTCGCTCCGTTGGTAAGAAATTTCCGTCAGACCGATGTTTCCTTTGTAATAAGTAGCCGAGACTGACTGGCTTATGTATATTTTCCCAGAAACTCCGCCAGGAAATAAGTCGAGTCGCGACGCTTTCGAAAAGGCAATGGACCGCGCCGAGGTGGACAATTTTCTGGAGACCATGTACGCCGAGGGGCTGGCGGCCCAACAGACGCTGGTGAACCCTGAGACACTGGCGCTGAGCCAGTCGGAGGTTCCGGTAGTGCTGCCAATGCCGCACCACTCCCATCTTGGTGAGGATGGCCTGCCGGTGGTGCAGGCGGGGGTTCCAGTGGCTGGCGGGAAGAAGGGAGGTGCTGCGGCTGGGCAGCAGAAAGATCGGATGCCCGCCAACAGGCGTGGCCCCCAAAAGGAAAAGGTGGTGCCGCCGGCGGATACCGTCATTGCGGCAAGGGAGGAACCGCCGGTGAGGGTGACAAAGACTGCCGCCGGGAACCAGAGGGCGCCGGAGAGAAAACGTCGGCAGGCTGACTCCCCTGACGAGGAAGAGGGGGAGGACGTGGAGGTGATCGGCTCGCGCCGACAGAAGAGGGCCCGAGGGGCTCCGTCGAAGACTGTTGTGGTGGAGGGAGAAGAGCCCGCCGCCAGCGAGCTAGACTCGTTTGCCGAGTACGCACCGTTCATGACAGATGGGGAGCGGGAATTTCTCTTCCACCTATGCGAACGGCTAGGGTTCGGCGGCCTAGCGGGTATCTCACGCCCGACAGCAATCGACCAGTCGCCCTTCAACCTGGCGTTTGGGCAAATATCGGCGGGACTGTACGACATGTTTGTGGCGGCGTCGAAGCAGCCCATGGTCGAGGGGGAGCTGCGGGAGGAAATTCAAGGTCTCCAGAGGGAGTTGGCGGAGGAGAAGGAGAAGCTGGCAGAGGCAGAGCGGCGCCTGGCTAAGGCAGAGGGTGACCTTGCCGATGCCCGCGGTAAACTCCGCGTGGCCATCGAGCGTGACTTGGAGAGGAATGACCGCGTCTCCAAGTTGGAGCGGGACGTTGCGTTGCTGGAGGAGTGGATTGCCGCCAAGGACAAAAAACTTATTATCGTACAGCGGGAGTCCGCCGCCAGGGTGACGGAGTTGAAGCGGTTAGAAGGTGAGGTTGCTCGTCTGAGAGCTGAAGGGAATACCGCTGCGGCAGCCGCTGTCGAGGCATTCAAGCAGTCTGCGGAGTTTAAGAAGGCGATGACCGAGTCGGCGAAGGCCGGGGCCCTAGCAAACATAGATATGCTGAAGCGGAAGGGTGCCATCGACTTCGCCAAAGCGTCGCAGCCTGATGCGCCGCCAGCCAAGAGTACCCCCACGGAGAGAGACGGCGTGGCCGCTCCAGCGGGAGGTGCCCGGTCAGGTAGCGGGGAAAGTGGTGCGCATCCGGCGGAAGGGTACCAGCAGACTCCCAACCCCACCCCATCGGAGGTGTCGCGTGCTGGTTTCCTGGCGGCGCACACCCGTGCGGATGGCACCATCGAGACTCCAAGTCCGACAGCGCGAGGGTCCGATCAAACGAGTCGAGTGGTCGTGCCGCTGCCCGCCGGAGCAGAAGATGCCGAAGACCACCCCTGAGGCCAGTTGGACCGCTCTAGATTTTGCAACTTCCCTGTTTCCTTTGTGGCCGTTGAGGCATATCATTTTGTAATGTTTTGCTAAATAATATGAAATTTTGAGTTTGTGTTTGCCCCATGTGTTTGTACCGTTAGTACTTTGAGTTACATTTTGCTTTTGTCAATCAATGACACATTAAAGGAATTAAAATTGGTCCAAGTGCACCTCGTAGCGGACGAGGTCCGCTGACGATCGCTGGCGTTGCCAGTTGCCCTCAGTGCTAGACTTGGTAACAATGGTTTGAATAATTCCTCGTTTCATTGATAGCTGATTGATCAGCGTACAAAAGTGGGGTAGTACCCGTCGGGTAGCTTCCCTTAGCTAAATATTAAACAAAAATTTAGCTAAGTCAAGATGCTCCTGGGTAGCGGTCTGACTATTTGTAATAATACCGAAGGTGTTCAGTATTCCAAGGGTGGGTCGATTTGACGCCATCCTTGTCCATTAAGTAGAAGGTGCCTGGGCTCACGACTTCCACAATGTTGTATGGGCCCTCCCAAGTTGGGCGGAGCTTTGTTGGTGGTGGAATGACTTCCTTCATTACCCAGTTCCCCAGTTGGAGGTTCCGGGCCTTGACTCTGGCGTTATAGAAACGCGATACCAGCCTTTTGTTTTGCAAGTTGCGCAAATGTGCCTTGAGTCTTTTTTCTTCGAGGAGGTCCCTGTCCAGGTTGATGCCATCGCCGTTGGTGTCTGGGCAGTAGCCCTCGACCCTAGCGGTAGGCTCAGTTACTTCAATAGGTAGGACCGCCTCTGTGCCAAACATCATGCAGAATGGAGTTTCGCCGGTGGCGGTAGTTGGAGTTGTCCGGATGGCCCATAGGACCTCTGGAAGCTTCTCCGCCCATAAACCCTTGGCGCTGTCGAGCTTCTTTTTTAGCAGCTTCTTGATTATCTTGTTTGCTGCTTCGACCTGGCCGTTGGTTTGGGGATGGGCGACAAATGCAAAACTTAACTTGGTGCCCAAGTTGGCGGTGAACGATATGAGTTCCTTGTTGTTGAACTGTGTACCGTTGTCTGTAATGATTGTGTGTGGGACACCATAGCGGCAGTAGATGTTCTTCCAGAGGAAGCGAATGACCTTGGCGGTAGTGATTGCCGTTAGTGGCTCCGCCTCTATCCATTTGCTGTTGTAGTCGACGGCTACAATGATGTACTTGAACTGGCCCTTGGCGGTTTGGAATTTTCCCATCAAATCGAGGCCCCACGTGGAGTGAACCCAAGGGCCGATGATGACTGACAGAGGTTCCGCCGGTGCATGTGGGAGATCTGCGAACTGTTGGCATTTGTGGCAAGACCTCGAAATTTTCCGGGCGTCATCACCCAGTGTGGGCCAGAAGTAACCCTGTCGCAATGTGCGGTTGGCCAATGATCTGGCACCTGAGTGGTTTCCACATTCTCCGCCGTGGATTTCCTCCAGGACGATCTTTCCCTCCTCTGGGGTTAGGCAGCGGAGGTTGGGGTATGTGAACCCCTGGCGGTACAGCTTGCCATTCTGAATGTTGTAGCGGGTTGCTCTCCGCTTGAGCTGTCTTGCCTGGATCTTATCCTCTGGCAATGTGCCGTTGCGCTTATATGCAATGATCTCGTCCATCCAGTTGGAGTTGACTTCAATGTTGAAGATCTCCGCCAGGGTCTTTGTGATGCTTGGCTTGTCAAGGTACTCTACCCTTGTGTCCGCTGGGCTCTGATGTGGCTGGGCGGTTGCCAGTCTCGCCAGTGAATCAGCCTTGGCGTTCTTTTCCCTGGGGATTTGTGTGATGTTGTGAAATTTGAACTTTTTTAGCAACGTTTTGACGTACCCCAAATATGCCGCTAACTGCTGGTCCTTGGCTTGGAAGCTGTCGTTGACCTGGTTAACGACCAGCTGGGAGTCGCTGAATATGTTGACGCTGTCAGCCCCTGAGTCAATGGCGAGGAGTAGACCAGCGATGAGTGCCTCGTACTCCGCCATGTTGTTTGAAGCCTTGAAGTTGAATTTTAACGCATATTCCGCGTTCAGTCCCCCGGGTCCTGTTAAGATGATTCCGGCGCCGCTGGCCTTGGCGCTGGCGGAGCCGTCCACATGCAGGTTCCAATCTGACTGTGGGGGGGCTACCTCCTCAACGGTTACCATTTCTGTTCCGGGCCTTGTCTCAACACCGGGCTCCGGCTGTCGCTCGGTTAGCTCAGCGATGAAGTCCGCCACTGCCTGGTCTTTCATGGCGGTTCTTGGCCTGTAATCTATGCCGAACTCGCTGAGCTCAATGGCCCACTTGCTGAGGCGCCCCGAGTGTTCAGGGTTCTGCATCACTTGCCGCAGCGGTTGATTGGTTAACACATGGATCGTGTGAGCCTGGCAGTATTGCCGGAGGCGTCTGGCAGCAACGATAAGTGCAAGGGCTAGTTGCTCCAAGGGAGGATATCTTGTTTCTGCTCCGTTCATGCCTCTGCCGGCGTAAAACACTGGAAGCTCATCTTGGCCTTCCCGCCGGACAATGGCGCAACTTACCGCCGATGCCGAAACCGCTAGGTAGATGAATAGTGTTTCTCCTTGCACAGGAACAGACAGGAGAGGGACTGCCGCCAGGTATTCCTTTAAGCCCTTGAACGCCGCCTGGCACTCTGGGTTCCAGTCGATGACCTTCTTGTGCGTTGTTTTGAGGAGTTTGAAGAATGGGGCGCACCTATCAGTGAGTCGAGAGATGAACCGAGAAAGGGCGGTTAACTTGCCCTGGAGGCACTGGACGTGTACCTTATACTCAGGGTCCGCCAGGTCAAGGATGGCCTGGACCTTGTCTGGGTTAGCCTCGATGCCTCGCTCGCTGACGATGTAGCCGAGGAATTTGCTTGCGGTGACAGCAAAGAAACACTTTTCAGGGTTGAGGCGCATACCGTAGGCCAAGAGGATGGTTACTATGACCCTGAGGTTTGCCACATGTCCGCTGGCCCTTACGCTCTTGACTAGCATGTCGTCCACGTAGACCTCGATGATTTTTCCCAGATGTTCAGCGAACATGGCGTTCATCAACCGCTGGTAAGTTGCACCGGCGTTCTTCAGACCGAAAGGCATGACATTGTAGCAGTAGAGGCCTTTGTCGGTGGTGAAGGTGGTGCATTCCTGGTCGCTGGGGTGCATCTTGATCTGATTGTATCCGGAGAAAGCGTCCATCATGCTGAGGAGCTCATGTCCGGCAGTTGCATCGACTAGCTGATCGATACGAGGTAGCGGAAAACTATCCTTTGGGCATGCCTTGTTGAGATTTTTGAAGTCGACACACATCCGCCACTTGCCGCTGGCCTTTTTGACCATTACCAGGTTTGAGATCCACTGGGGATAGATGACTTGGCGGATGAACCCAATGTCCTGGCGTTTGGCGACCTCCTCTCTGATTGCCCGGTATTTTTCCTCATCAAAGGAGGGTTTGATGGTCAGTTTATGAGTGATAACTTCAGGAGAGATACCTGGCATGTCCGCGTATGACCATGCAAAGACGGCGGCATTATCACGCAGGAACTGAGTGAGTTCTGCCTCCACCTCTGGGTTTAGATGGGCGCCTATGCGGACTGTCCGCTCAGGGTGTTCGTCCGAGAGGCAGACAACCTTTAGCGACGTGTCAGGGTCGACCGGCTCCTTCCTTACATACTTCTCCTCCTCATCCCTAGGATCCTCAAAGATGTTTGGTGGCGGTGCCTCGCTACCCACTGTCAGAATTTCATGGCGGCGCGTCGACCGCGCTATAGTCGTTGAGTAACATTCTCGTGCCAGCTGTTGGCTTCCCCGGACACAGCCCGTGCCGTTGGGCGTGGGGAACTTCATGAGAAGCATGTACCCGGCAATGATGCACTTGAGCTTGTTAAGTGCTGGTCGACCGATGATGGCGTTGTACGAACTGAAGCAGTCGACAATAATGAATTCTATATGTACTTCCGCCATGCAGGGGCTAGTGCCAATAACCAGCCGCATGTAATCTGACCCCAGCGGTTGTGTGACGTCACCGGAGAAGCTGAGCAGTGGCTCGTGATCTTAGAGTAGTTTTTTGTTCCGCTTGAGATGGTCGTAGCAACCATTGAAGATGACGTTGACAGCGGACCCGCTATCTACCAAAATTCTCCCCACCGAGAATTTGCCCAGAATGGCATCGACCAAGAATGGGTCGTCATGGGGTAAATGCACTCCGCGCTCTTCCTCCTCCGAAAAGGTAATAGGTTCCCAACCTGATTTTGGGAGTTTGGCGGATCTTTCGTAGCGGATGTTGCAGACTTCCTTTGGGTGATTAGCGCGTGCATAGCGCTTCCTTGCCCTGTGAGACATGCTGGTGATTGGAGCACCGCCATCGATGGTGTTGATGCGGCCCAAGGTCTCAACGTTGGCAATTACTGGTGGTGGTTGACGCACCTTGAACTGGTCCAACTTGCCTTCACGGTACAAGGTCTCAATGGCCGTTTTGAGAGCATTGCAACTGTTGGTATTGTGGCCGCTGTCCTCGTGGTATTTGCACCACTTGCCGGTGTTCCTGGGTTTGCCTGTTTTTGGGTATTTTGGAGGGGGTGGCGGTGGGATCTGATCCTTGCACTGATTGTAGATGTCTTCATATGAGGCAGTCAGGACCGTGAAAACTGCATACCGCTGCGAGGACTCCGCCTGCTTGTTGCGGTTATCCCCATGGGTTGGGCGGTTGCCTTTATGGTAAGGCTGGTCCTTCTGCCGCTTGTTCTGGTGGTGGCCCTGTTGCCACTCCCTTTTCTTGTCAGTTGATGGTGCTGAGGGGGTCTTGCTAGCGGTTTCCTGATGACTGGAAGATGGCTGTGTTGATTTTGGTGTTGGTGGTGGCGGTGGGGTTTCTCCATATGTGATGAATTCCGCCTGGGCGTGAATGACCGCCTCACTCATGACGTGGTCATACGTCGCATTGGGATGATTGTAGTTGAGGTGATAGAGGAACGGTCCCTTGAGCAGTCCCTTCCTGAAGGCCGCTGACGCCATCGTTTTGTCTAGGTCACGGCACTGAGATGCTGCCGCCCGCCACCTTGTGACGAAGGCCTTTAGTGACTCATCCTCCCCCTGCTTGACGCTGAACAGCTGACTTGTGTTGTGATGACCAGCGGATAATAAGATGAACCGGGAGAGGAAAGCATGGGATAGTGCATTGAATGAACTGACAGACCCCGGCGGACACTCAAAGAACCAATTCATTGCCTCACCATCCAATGTTTCGCTGAACAAGTGGCACAAGGTGGCGTCGTCGAACCCCTTGTTGTTGGTGACCTTCTTGAAGGTGTCCATGTGGACGAAGGGATCAGACATTCCGCCATAATGCGCCATCTTTGGGGTTTTTGCATATGCCGGTCTGACAGCTTGCAGAATGGCAGCGGTGAAGGGCCCGGGTCTGGAAGCGAAGAGCGGATTCTGAGTTGGCGCTGGGACGCCCGACTCCGCCCGGATCAACCTCTGCTCCAGCTGGTGCATCCTTTCCAATATCTGGGCGGTTGCATCGTTGGTGGAATCAGCCGGAACAACCCGCTGGGACAGCCTGCGCCTTGGCACAGGCGGAATATTCTCGGTCCTTGCCCTAGCCTCCGAGCGGTTGGTGTGCGGGAGTGATTCCGCTTCTTGTTCTAACATGGGTTGGGGTATGGGCGGTGGTCCCATTCCCAATAACTCGGGTGGGTTCAGCGGTACCTGCATCTGTATGACCGGCCCCGGTCCCAACGTTCCGGTGCCGGGTCGGCTATGCCTGGTGCTATGTGACTGCTCGCTCTGTGCTGGGCGGGCGGTGGCCTCCAGCGTCTTCTTTAATTCCTCGAAACGTGTCATGAGCGTAGCCACCTGCCGCTGGGCTTCAGCCTTTTCCTTGCGCTCCGCCTCACGTTCCTTGTTTGCCTTGTGAAGATCCGCCAGTGCTAGCTCGTACATAGTGACGAGATCTTGGCCCGGCGGGCGGCTGCTGCTCGGATTTTCCTCACCGCCGGGGTTGGCCGGGGTTGTGAATAGTGCGCGGTTAACGCCTACTGCTGGGTCGGGAGGTTGGGGGACGGCGGGATGGTCTGCCTGCTCCTCGGCGTTTCCCCCGCTACCGTTAGTCATGGTAATTGTGGTGGGACGGCCTTTTGTTCAAGGATTCCCACAGACGGCGCCAATGTTAATGTCTAAAAGTTCGGCGGTAGCTGAACCTTCGTTTAACGCTGATCCGGTGGGCGGATCGATACTTGTGCCGTTCTCGAAGCCTCTGCTCCCTGTCAAGTAAAATACAAAGGGGCGTCAGAGGGAGACCGCGTTGGGCGGTCTTCAACTCTCTGATGCCTAAGTTAGTCAATGTATTTATGTTGACAAAGTAACAGTAGGTAAGTATTGAGTGCGTCCTTAATGAGGAGAGAGGAGAGGACCTTTTATAGGTGATGAAGAGGTTGATCTTCTCTTTGTTTTCGATGTGGGACTGACATGCTTCAGTTCCCAGTTTCAGAAGCTTCTGATGCCATCTTGGCGCGGCGCGTCGGCGGCGATCTGGAGGTGGTCCGACGTTGGGGCTGTGGCCCGCCTGGCGGTGTGTCTGCATGTCATTCCTTTGGTTGGAATTAGTACCTTTGGCGGTAGAATGAGCGTAGCCCATTGGAGCTAATTATGCTTGCAAATGTACATGTATGTACAGCAGGGATTACTAATTTTCACCTGATGTGATTGTATGTTTGGTTGTGTTTTGTGATTTTCACCTGATGTGATTGTATGTTTGGTTGTGTTTTGTGGAGTTAAATGTTGTTGCTTTAATTTATCTCACGAGTTGAGAAATTATAAGCATGCGTGACTTGAGTCATTTTAATTGAGTTTACTCACACGAGCTTGCAAAAGCTTACTGGGTTTGTTGTTTCAACTCGGTGCATTATTCCATGGTGTAGGGGTTATTGTGCAGGTCAGTGTAATCATCATCGAAACTGAGGTTTTGTTGCTGTCGTAGCTTGGACGTAGTAGGGTATTTTGGTTCTAGTCTTCCGCTGTGTAGTGAGTGTGGAGGGTGCGTTTACTTATTGAATTGTTATTTAGTTTAATTTGTAAACACTTGGTGATGTGATATTTGACTATAGAGAACGAGTCAGTGTTGACATTGTGAGTTCAGTTTGTTTGTTGCTTAGTCTAAGTGAAAAATTTTCTAAGTGTCTTCTTGTGTTTGTTGAGTTTTCGCATTTCGGATTTGAATTTCTTTATTCGAAATTCGGGGCGTGACAAAAAAAAAAACTCTTAGTTTTAATCTGGTCAACAGAAGTAACCAACCATTAATATTTATCAAAGAGTTCAGCGCCATTAATATTTATCATAGTTATCTAGTTCAGTGATAATAACTGAAATTATCCATACAAATTAAAAGTTAGGGTGCGGCTATTGCAATCCTATAATTTTCTTTGTTCACCCTACTTGCTCATTACACCTTATATTTTAATTTCAATTATTAGATTTACTTATCTAACCCATTTCTCATTCCAGGAATATCCTCCATCATATGACATATCAAATTAAAAAAGAAATGTTGTTTAACGAAAATTTCTCATTTAATTTATATCAATTAAAAAGACATACTAAAATATATTAAAGTTTCCTAAGAAAATCATAATTTGATTTGCTTCCATTTTTTTTATTTTTTTTTCCATTCAGTTTCAATGTTCCTTTATTTCAATCCATATTAAAATATTAGTAAGTGCTACTATGAGCAATGAAAAAAAGATTGATTTTTTTTTCGTATTTTAAATTTTTTACTTTCAGTGTTCATAAAGGTATTACAAAGATTTTGATGAAGTTAACACTAATGGTTTTGTGAATTGAATAACGAATTAACAATGGAGGACGCAAAAAAAAGACAAAAAAGGAAATTGTAATAAATTGAAATTTGGATGGAGAAGATGAAGATTAATGTTATCAGAATAGAAATTAAGTAGTTTTGTATTTAATTAGTTATGTATTTAGTTTTCCTTACAGATTTGAATTTTAGAAAATTAGTGTACTTATTAGTCATTTTGCGTTTGGGTTATATGGACCTTTAATAGTTCAAGTTCAAATATTTGTAGAGTGAACAAAGAAAATAGTAGGGTGGCAATAGCCGCACCCTAAAAGTTATTGCACATAATGCTAAACTCATATGTGTAGAAGGATTAATAGATTTTTTTTTTTATAATGAAAGACAGAAAATAAGAAAATAAACTACAAAGAGAAATTCTAGTCACTCCTCCACCTAGTTGATCTAAATGGAATGCATATGACCCAGAATGATTAGTAGGTTTACAATTGAGTTTAAGGCTATAACAAATGGTTCATACATATAAGCATCATCATACTCCATTCTCACAGAAAGCAAATACATGTTGATATATGGGCATTGCAGATAGAAGTGCCTCGGAGCATTTCAAACATGGTAAACAAATAGAAATTCAAGTTCGATTAATGTGTTAATGAAATGCATTAAAAAGGCAATTGGAAAAAATTATAATCGTTTATATACAAAAGAATGGAAGTTACAAAATTCACAATTTACAACAACACAGAAATTAAAGAATGGATCAACAATGATGCCAGAAATCCAAGCTTCCTAAACCAAACAAAACTCCTCCACATTCTTCCCAGAGCTCTTTCCCTTTGTTCTTCTCCATCTTGAGCATCTTGAAAAAGGTTTGCAGTGTCAAAAGACTATCAGAACCAGCCTGGTGGCTACTCCCAGCCACACGGTCAACGCCAAGGGTTTCTGCCACACTATTCAAACCGCCAAACAGTCCATCACAGAACTTCATCATGTACTTGATGTCGTACACATTCGGTCCAAAATATGCCTTCACATTGCCCATGAACTCCTTGATATCCTCAGGCAATTCCTTGTTCCCAGTGAACATCTTTATCAAGTACCCAAAATCATATGCACTCTGGAAAGTAGCCCAAGTCAAGCAAGGAAGCAACTCCACTAGCCCAGACCTCTCAATCTCCTCAGCAAAGTCTGCAGAACAAATACCAGTGCATTTGTTTTCGGAAAAGTCTATTCCTTGCCGCTTCAGGACATCAATCGAGACACTATTCCGCAAATGGTTAGCACAGTCTACATCAAAATCATTGAAATTAAACTCCCAACAGCAGTAGGCACCATCATAAACCGGCAAATTCCCAAATGGGTCAGAGAGTGAAAGACCCAATTGGATAATATGGGTCTGGTCCACATTGGTCTTCATCATCTTATACACATCAACCGGAACAGCTTGAGATATCAGATGTTTCGGAATTTCGGATTTAACCACTGTCCCGGGGAATTCGGTGTCGAAACTAGCAAATCGGTAGCCGGCCCTGATTAGACTCTGAATTACGGCAATCTCGGCTTTGAAATTATAGCGACAAACTCTTCGAACCTCGAACCGATCGGCTTTCTTCACAGATCCTTGACCACAAATTGGGGCGCCGACAACCCGGAAAACAGGGACGCGGCTCTGAAATTGAGGAGGATAAAGGGGTATAGGGCGGTGGTGTAGAGGAATCGGAGACATAGGTCGGCCGTGGAAGACCACCGGAACTCCGCCGTGGAAATGAGAAGCAGGCCCAATTGGGAAGATCTGAATTCCTCTCTGAACTATCATCATAAAACGCTCTAAATTAAGATCACTGATTTCACTTCAAAACGCTCAAAGTTACGAGATTTACATTCGATCTAAAACCTAGAGGGCGATTTGGATCACTGCAATTTAGAAACTATTACAACGAAAGCTATGAGAAATAAAACTTCACACTGGCTTATATAGGCTCCTTTCCATCAGCTATTAGGATTTAGGTGGGGACGACGACGTCGTTCTCTCTCTCTTCTTCTTGCACCGCGTCTATTTCCGCGTATAAATTCATGTTTGTCCACTCCCTTTAGTTTAGGTGGATACTCAATAAATGATAAAGTTTACAACATCACGAGTCGATCTCACTTTTGTCTTTGAACGCTCATGATTGTAATACTGCATGAAATATTTTATTTTGATTTAAAAATTTCATAATCAACGGTCATATAAAAAAAAAAGTTTATCTCTAAGAATTAAAATATTTCTACACAAATATAAATTTAGGAATTCTTAGAGCATTTTCAATGGGCTCCCTATTTAAGTTTCTCAAACAAAATTTAGGAAAAGATAAATAAAACTAATCCAAGATGCTCCTTACTCTTAAACTAGAGAAATCGCTATGAAGTTTAGAGAGAGAGAGAGAAATTTGTTGCTAGTGACTCTTAGTGCATTAGTTAAACCAATAATCTATTTTAGAAACTATTGATTACAAAGAAAGCAATGAGAAATAAAACTTCACACTGGCTTATATAGGCTCCTTTCCATCAGCTATTAGGATTTAGGTGGGGACGACGTCGTTCTCTCTCTCTTCTTCTTGCTCCGCGTCTATTTCCGCGTAGACACGCTATTATTCTATATCTTAATATAGAATAATATTAAGAAAAAAACCAATAATATAGAATAATATAGGATTTAGGATTTGTTTTTCCTTCTAAATTAATATTATAATTTTGTTTAAAAAAAAATAAATTGGATCACTGCAATTTAGAAACTATTAATTACAACGAAAGCAATGAGAAATAAAACTTCACACTGGCTTATATAGGCTCCTTTCCATCAGCTAATTCGGTGGGGACGACGTCGTTCTCTCTCTCTTCTTCTTGCACCGCGTCTATTTCCGCGTAAGTAAGGGGCACGCTATTATTCTATATCTTTAGGATTTTGTTTTTCCTTCTAAATTAATATTATAATTTTGTTTTTAAAAAAAAAAAAATTGGACCTCCAAGTTTAGATTAGGTATCAAATAACAACCAATATATATTTTTTTTAAATAAAACATATCAAAACTTTCAAATTTTTTTGATTATCTAAAAACATAAATATATATATATATATATATATATATATACTTGATTTAAGTTATGTTAGGATCCCCAATGATTTTTTTTAATATTTTTATTATTTTTTTAAAAAAGAAATCAAAAGATTTCACTCATACTCTCATGGTGATTCGAACTCATGACATTGATGATAGGAGCATTTTAATGCGACGGTTTTAATTGTTATTTCATCATATTTACTTAGTTATTTTCTTAAATAAATCTTTCTTGTTTAGGAAAGTTACTATTTTTAGAAAGTTTCTATTTTTAGTAATAGTTTCTATTTTCAGGTTCTTGGGGCAAACAAGCTGGAATAAGTTCAAAAAGGGAAAGAAAAACTGGAGAACATTAGAGGGAGCTCAAGGACTGCATAAATGAGTTGAGACAAAGAAATAAAGTTTTCCTGTTTCAACCAGGACACCTGTTCAGGAAAGGAAACTTTGTCAAAGCAAGACTCCTGACCAAGAAAGGAAGCATGAGCGGAAAAGTAAAGGGAATTGACATTGGAGGAAGATTCCTGGAGGCACTAGTAGACTTTAAGGCTTGAAGATTCTTGGAGGCACTAGGAGACTATAAGGCTTGAAAATGACGCGAGGAGGCCCAAGATCTTTCTAGACTATTGTGGATTTCGACAAATGGATAAAAGTCCATTGGAATTAGGGTTTTGTGATGCGCAAAGAGATATTTTTGGAAGGATCTATATATATTTTCTCTTCTTTAGGGATAGGCTGCAACCTCCCAATAGACACAACATGAGAGGAATCAATTAGCTCTATACCATTTGTAGATAATAAGTTTTGTTGAATAATTGAATAGTTTTACATTACAAAAGTAATACAAATATTTTCTAGCACCGGTGCTTTTAAAGATACAACTTAAAGATAAAACTCACACCTTATTATATATATATATATATATATATATATATATATATATATATATTATATGTAAAGTGCTTAAGTTGAAGACAATATTGGTACTAGGTCATTTAAAGTGGGTTACACTTTGTCTATTGTATGACAATCTAATAATTGACAAATACCTAAGATGAACACTAATTGTTCATATAGTAAAGCAATACATGCTGAAGGATACAGAAGAAAATTACTTTACCTTGTTAACAGTTTCATCACTAATTTCAAAATCTTCTGGTAATTGAAACATCACATCAAAAACTTCTGCTACACGAGTTGTCGCAGATCGACACTGGCGATGATTTACCTTCAATTTAAATACAACAAATCTGTGAGATTAATTTTAGTGGTCATGTAGATCTACAAATATTTGATTAAGAAAAATTAAAATCACCATTATGCTTTGGAGACTAGTGTCTTTACTGGGAAAGGAAAGGGATCTATGACAGCTTGTTGAATTCTTTCTCCAGAAGGTGATTAAGATTTCAATTCTTTTAATCGTTCCTATGTATAATGGATAATATCTTCATATAATAAATCAAATTATCTCATGATAATAACTACATATCGAATAATAGAGTAATATAATGAGTGATCAACTTACAGAATCCGAATGACTAAGGTTTTTGATGAGTTTATCTTGTACTGTCTCTTCTACTTGGAGAACTCTGGAGCAACCTTCCTCAGAATTTGACGATTCCATCGAAACACACATAGAGTATGAGTGTGTGTGTGTGTGTGTGTGAGAGAGAGAGACAGAGAGAGCGTAATATATAAAGAAACAGTGAGGGAGAGACCGATAAACAGAGAGATGCAGAGTAAGAGAGAGAGATAGAGATCGATATACATAAGAAGAAAAAAGATAGAGAGAGCGTTCTTGATGAATGAGACGATATATCCTAAGAAAATTTGTAGTTATAGTGGATTCTCCGTTGGTCTCTGTCAGAACTATTTGTAGAACTGAAAATAAATCTCCATAAATTTCCAATGTTCATTCACCAAAAAATCATGTTATCTTCCCATTTATAAAAAGGTGGTGACAATGTAACTTTATAAACAAAGAAACTCAAAATTATTTAACTGCGTATTCAAAATTACACATATACCACTATACTAGAGGGATAAAATCTATTATGAAAAATTTTCCTTGTTGTGTCATATTTATTGGCTTATTTGCATCAGCTTTCCAAACAAGCCAATACTCACCAACATATTTTGACCTACATTAACAACAAATGGCATGACCTTATTTTCACATGCTATAAAGTGTCCTTATGAGCACATTAGCAACAAATGACATGGTTTTAATTTCACATTTACGAAATTCTAGATATTATGCATTATGTATCATCTATACTAGCATTTCTATAGGTGAAAGCACGTATGGTATGCGGTGCTCACGCATACGAGAAATGTTATCGTCTATTTAATTTTTTCACATTACTTCTTCAGTTTTATTATATTATTTTCAAATTAAATAATAAACAAAAGGAGAAAAAAAAGAAATTTTAAATGTAAAAAATAAGCCAAGTGGGAAAGTTGGCGTAGAGCCTTAAAATTGTCACATTCATTTTTTATTGTAACGTTTTACTTTTTCTCTTAATATATTTAAGTCTCTGATTAATCTATACCATTATTTTTTTTTTGAAATGGATCTATACTATTATTAAAAGAAGTGGGTTTGTCACTTTGCCTACAATTTTCCAAAATGTCATTTTCACTTTGGAAAGTTTAATAAATCAGAGATTTTGTAGTATTGTAATTAGTAAAATAAATAATACTGTACAAACAAAACATATATCATATCTCATACTTGTCTTCCACTCTCTTACTGCTGAAACCAGCTTCTCCATTATCCTTTTTTCTTTTTCTTTTTTGAGGTAAGGGCAAAAACGGCTGCCCTTAAGTTTTAACCATTAATAAAACCATAGAATACAGGGGGAGGACATAATCTATCAACCTTATATGACAATAAGCCTTAAGAGAGCATCCCAAAATCCAGGTCATGGGTTCGAGTCACATGGGGGTAGGAGTGAAATCCTTTTATCCTTTAAAAAAAAAAAAAAAGCCTTAAGAGAACATACCAAAATAATATTAGAAGTCTTTACTAATGATATATTAAAACAAATACCAATTAGCAAAAAGTGCACAATAACTACTCCATTTGCTTTACAAGTTTGGAGGCAAACCAGAAAGATAACGCTCACGTGGAGCCATAACTAATACGAACTTTCTCACTATGTTGCCATCGAAACATAAATTTGATGACACTTAGTGTCATCCTGTCACTAGAAGGCAGCGATCATTTGACAAAATAAGGAACTCTATGTTGTCCTAGGCCAAAGACGACACTCAAGGAGCACAGTGACATACGCCCCGAATTTTACCCTGAAATCTTAGGCAGCCCTGTGGGGCCCACTTCAAGAATAACTATGCCGAAAATTCTGCATAATTACTCTTAAAAATGGACTATCCAAAACTTGTCCTGATGGTATTGCACTGTTGGAACAGTCGGCCACCAGAGCTGTGGCCGGAGGGCTTGCCGCCGAAGGATAGGATGGCGGCGAAGGCAAAGGAGCAACATGAGGCTCTTCCTCTGTTGACTTGGGTTTGGGTCTGGGTCTCTAGGCCTGGGCTGATGGGGTAGGGGCCGGGGCTAAATCTTGGGCTGATGGGCCTGTTTGATTTTGTTTCTGCTAGACAAGACTGGACTTGGGCATCGGCCTACGGGCTTGGACTCGGGTTAAGGAAATGGGGGCACTAATGTAATAGGGTATGAGCCTGTGCGAGGTTGGATTAACTTCTATGAGTCTTCTATGACGTTTCTAGTCTCTTGCTTGTACCACAATTGCGTGATTGGCAAGTGAGGGCTAGTTGAATGATTTCTTTTCCGTAGGAGGCGAGGTTTATTCATTCTTGTATAGGCTCGCTTAAATGTGAGCGATCCAGTGATCTTTAAAGGTTTGCTTTAGCTTAGGTAGGTTACTCCGGATTTTCTTGCCGGATTTTTTATGTAAGTTTTGGTAGACTTCAGCTTTTTTGCTGTTGATCTAATGAATTCAACTTCTATTTCAAAAAAAAAAAAAAAAAACTATGAGCAATGAAGAAGAGATTGATTTTTTTTTTTTCCCGTGTTTTCTATTTTTACATTTGGTGTTCACAAAGGGTATAGCAAATATTTTAATAATCGAAGTTAACACTAATGATTTTATGAATTGAATAACGAATTAACGACAAGAATGCAACAAAAAGACAAAAAATTAATAATAAATTCAAATTTGGTGGAGAAGATGAAGATTAATGTTATCCAATGACTAGGGCTGTCAATGGGTCGTGTCGGGTCAATGTATTTATTATGTTGCAAGATACAACCCAAACCCAACCCATTTAATAATCGTGTTAAAAATTTAAACCCAAACCCAACCTATTTATTAAACGGGTTACCCGTTTCCAATCCGCTTAACCCATTTAATAAATACGTCGTGTCGTGTCAGACAAAATGACCCATTTAAGGGTTAACAATGCGACCCATTTAACTAAAAAATACAAAAATTAATTAAATTCACTAAAAACTCCACAAGACGAAGAATATAAATAATTATATGTACTTCATAACTAATTAAATCCAATAATTATAAAGCAAAATATTTCAAATTGTCTAATCCTATGATCAAATACACGTCCAATATTTCAAGAAAAAATATAGCATAATCGGGTTATACAGGTTCATTTCGTGTTGGTGGGTTGACCCGTGGCCGACCCATTTAATAAATGGGTCATGGCGGGTTGACCCACGACCGACCCGCTTTTTAATCGTGCGGGTTCAACCCGCTTTATTTTCAAGTCGTGTCAGAATTGACAGCCCTACCAATGACTACTTAATTATTTAATAATTGGTTACGTATTTAGATATCCTTACATATTTAGCTTTTAGACAATCAGTGTACTTATTAGTCATTTTACATTTGGGTAATATAGTCTTTCAATAATTTAAATATTTGTAGGGTGAAGTAAGAAAATGATAGGGTGGCAATAGAGTGATAGACGCACCCTTATTTCTTTCTTGACTTGATTTATTTCTTGTTGTAAATCTTGAATTGTTACTTCTGGTTGTTTTTGTTTTTTGTCAAATCTTTGAAAAATATCTTTTATGTTATAGAGGTAATTTGACTGATTATCTTTTCTTATATAATAATAATAATAAAAATAATATAGTTCTCATGGTCCAGTTATATAAGTGAAGCAATGTTATACCGGCCCAAGCCCAAGACTGGCCCATCCGACCGACTGAATTTCAATGTAGAGTCTTTCCTTGCATAGCGAAGTCGGCTTTTGTTTCTGCAACTAAAATCTGCTGCTTCCGAAATCCAGATTCTCAACCTCCCAACTCTACTTCCCGCAAGGTAATTTCATCATTGCTTCCATTTGTCCTTTCACTTCAAATTGTCACTAGGGTTTTCTCTCTACTCCAATTTTCCCTAAACCCTAAACACTCAATGCAGAATTTTTCTTTTTTGTTTTGCTTCACTCTTATCTCGGCTCTCTCTGTTTTTTTTTTTGGAACTTCTCGGTTGTGTGGATTGGTAAATTTCGACTGTGGTTTTCATATTACGTTGATTTATACGTAAATTTTGGATTGGTTTCTGTTTTTGATATTTGTGATTGTGTTAATTTGTTCGTGAGCTCGACGTTTTGTGCCCTAATTCTAATTTGTTGTTAATCAGGATTTGATTTTAGGCAATTGGGTTTTATTAAGTTTTAGGCTTTTGTATGTGGTAGCTTTGGATATTCAATAATTCCGTAGAATTGTGTTGTTCTACAGCAACTTGAACCATGGAAGAAGAAGATGATTTGTATATACCTGTGGCAAAGCGGAGAGCGATGGCAGCGCAGAGGATTCTTCACCGGAAGGGGGATGCCTCCGGGCTTGAAGAGGAATCGGAGAAAGCCAAGGCTGATGAAGTGAAGCCTAGTCTTCTTGTGAAAGCTTCACAGTTGAAACGTGATGCTCCTGAGATTACTCAAGCCGAGCAGCTGGTGCTGCAAGAGAAAGAGATGATTGAGCATTTGTCTGATCGCAAGACCCTCATGTCGGTTCGTGAGTTGGCTAAGGGAATCACTTATACGGACCCTTTGCCCACAGGTTGGAAGCCCCCATTGCAGATTAGAAGGATGCTGACAAAGCACTGTGATTTGATTCGAAAGCAGTGGCACATCATAGTTAGTGGCGAAGATATTCCACCGCCTATTAAGAATTTCAAGGATATGAGATTTCCTGAACCGATTTTGAAGATGTTGAAAACCAAGGGGATTGTTCAACCGACGCCCATTCAGGTGCAAGGTCTTCCGGTGATTTTGTCAGGGAGGGATATGATTGGTATTGCATTTACGGGTTCAGGAAAGACGTTGGTTTTTGTGTTGCCATTGATTATGATGGCAATGCAGGAGGAGATTATGATGCCAATTGTTCCAGGAGAAGGGCCTTTTGGATTGATTATTTGCCCATCCAGGGAGCTCGCAAGGCAGACTTATGAAGTAGTGGAACAATTTCTGGCTCCTATGAGAGAGGCTGGGTATCCAGAGATAAGGCCTTTGTTATGCATTGGTGGAGTGGAAATGAAGTCGCAGTTGGATATTGTGCGCAAAGGTGTTCATATAGTTGTTGCTACTCCCGGGAGGTTAAAGGATATGCTGGCAAAGAAAAAAATGAACCTTGATAATTGCAGGTAAGGGTTGTTGATTTCATACTTCCAACTTTGTCTCGTCTCTATTCTTGTATTGGGTTAGATCCTCATTATACCTTTTTTTGCACCGACATAGAAAATCACCTTAATCCACTCATCCCTCTTTAAGGTAATGGCTCTCTACACTTTAGGGTTAGCTTTAGGAACTCTATGAAATCAGTGTCATATCCTTTACAAATTGGTTATCTTTGTGCTTTTCCTCATCTAGATACAGTTATACGCCATAGTTTTAGAGTTTATTTTTTGTTCATTTTCATAGGATGGGCTTCTCCCTCTCTTGAATATGTTGTGCATTGCTTCTTTATAACAAGGATACTGAGCTCTCCTCTTTTTCCCTGCAGATATCTAACTTTAGATGAGGCTGATAGATTGGTAGATTTGGGATTTGAAGATGACATAAGAGAAGTTTTTGACCATTTCAAAGCTCAACGACAGACACTCTTATTTTCAGCCACCATGCCTGCAAAAATTCAGAACTTCGCTAGAAGTGCTTTGGTTAAGCCTGTCACTGTCAACGTTGGACGAGCTGGAGCAGCAAATCTTGATGTGATTCAGGAGGTTGAGTACGTGAAGCAAGAAGCCAAGATTGTTTACCTTCTTGAATGTCTACAAAAGACCCCACCTCCAGTTCTGATATTCTGTGAAAATAAAGCTGATGTCGATGATATTCATGAATATCTTCTGTTAAAAGGAGTGGAAGCAGTGGCCATTCATGGAGGGAAAGGGAAGGATCAGGAAGAGAGAGAGTATGCCATTTCTTCCTTCAAGGCAGGGAAGAAAGATGTCTTAGTGGCAACTGATGTTGCCTCAAAAGGTTTGGATTTTCCTGATATTCAACACGTCATTAACTATGACATGCCAGCAGAAATCGAAAACTATGTTCACAGGATTGGACGAACAGGAAGATGTGGCAAGACTGGAATAGCAACAACATTTATAAACAAGAACCAGAGTGAGACTACACTTCTAGATTTGAAGCACCTATTGCAAGAGGCAAAACAGAGGATTCCACCTGTTTTGGCTGAGCTTAATGATCCAATGGAAGATGTTGAAGATATTACTGATGCAAGTGGAGTTAAAGGTTGTGCTTATTGTGGTGGGCTTGGTCATCGTATCCGTGATTGCCCGAAACTAGAGCAGCAGAAAAGCATGGCAATTTCCTCCTCTAGAAGAGATTATTATGGTTCTGGTGGTTACAGAGGAGAAATATGATGTCTTAGATATGTGCCTGTACTGTAGTTGAAAAATGAAAAACTGATTTTCGGTACTGTTTTATTTATTAACACATGAATTTCATATTTGTGCTTTTCTGCAGTTTCGTTTTGTACATATCAATAGTTATGAGTTTCTTCAGATTTTTCTAGTTCAACAAATCCTGTTTAATATGCATCTTAAATTTTACAAATTCAGCTATTGAAGAAGAGTACATACTATGTGATTATCTAACAGTGATATTCAGGCAAAAGAAGGTATAAAAGAGATTCGAACATGGTCGTTACAAATACAAATACAACCCACACAAGATATTCATTGTGTCAACATCAGCAGTGACAAAGTATGAGCTAGATCTTGTTGTAAATCATCCGATAAATCTGATCCTATTTTCTCGTCCTGTTGATTCACCAAATGCATCGAAATCAGTTAGCATGCAGTTCAGATAGTTAACCATATGAGAGCTGAGAAATTTATGAAATGATATCACAAAACAAAGTTGTAACAATAAAACTCCCAAGAATCACTGAACACGGTATTTAGGATTTTGGGGTCACCTCAAAGTGACCACAGAATTTACCTGTGAAGAAGTCTCACTTCTACTTCCATCATTGAACTTGAGTTCTCTTGTTAGAATCTGAAACTGCTGATATATCTCATTTATCAACTTCCTTCTTTCTTCTGCACCCTCAAATAATTCTTGCTTCATACTTTCAGTTTCTTCTTCAAGAATCCTCATTCTCTCGTTTAGTTCTTCAATTTCACTAGAGGAGCACAGTACAGCTTTACCCTTACAAGAAAGTTTCGCCTTGCTACTTGAACAACCAAGTATCAGTGATCTTTTCATAGCTGTTTCAGCACCCTTGGTCCTTGACTCAATCTCTAAGTTGCCCTGATACGATGCTCTTTCAGTTTTTATCCTATTCTTGTTCATTGTTTGCTCACTAGTGCTTGCACCATCGAATCTCGAAAGCTCCTTAGTTGAACATATTTTCAACCCAGGCTTGAAAACTTCCATTCCAAGAAAGATTCAGAGTTGTGAAAGTGCAAACTGCAAACTTTCCACTCTAATCTCACAAAAGATGGGAATGAAATCAATGAATGAAAAATACCTTTCAATAGGTATGTATGTACACACACACACACACACACAAACAAAGGAATACTAAGTACTTCAAATTGAAGTTTGCAATTTGGAAATCTGAAAACCTCCCATCGAACTTGGCAATTCAGCTACAAACCGCTCATACCGAGAAGTATGAACTTTACATATGCATGCGCATACTGTTTACATATGTATGTGCATACCAAGATTTGATTTAGGAGCTGTGTACTGACTACTGACACATAGCTTGTGAATCACTTGGTGAACAAGTTTGGTGAAAGGTATTTGATGATCCCAACACTATTGAGTTGAAATTGTCATGTACTATAGACAAGTTGGTTGGAGAATGAATGATGGTTGCTTCAATACTTTGCTTCATTTCTAAGAGATCAGATGATGTTTGGAGTTATGCCCTACGGGCAGCAGTGCCTGTTGCAGAGTTGTAGAGTTGAAAGAAGTGAAATTCAGGATTACTTTTTCTCTTATAATGTGAGAGGAAATTGCTATGCACTTGCACCGAGTGTATTCTCTCTAAATATGTCTGCATTCATTTTGGCAGCTAATGTCAGCAACTTCAATAAAGCTTCTGGTTATGAGGTAATCGTTTTGGTAATTAGTAGGCGAATATTTGGATCCATTCCAGAAATCTTTTCAGGAGCTGATAAAGACTCGGCTTTGAATTTGGCACACTGTTATATGTATAGTAGGCGAGTTTGGCTCCATTCCAGAAGAGGCTTCTGGTCTTATGCAGAAATTCTAGTGACCAATAGAACTAGACACACTAATAATCTTCAAATGCGTTATGATTCAGTAATCATTTGTGTAATTCTCCCTAACCTGATACTTTTTCAACCAAAAGAAAAAAAAAACAACTTATTCTTGATTACTCTGAAGTCTTCTTTACTCACTGATACTTGATTACTCTGAAGTCTTCTTTACTCTACAGATCCAAAAACAAAGTGATTTATTCGTTCTCTCAGATAAACTAATGGGTTCTTTTAATCCATTTCTTTCATTTCATCCACTATCATTATGCAATGGGGGAATAGAGTAAGAAAATATTGAGTTTATGATATTTTGACATTCTCCTTCTATACAATTTTAATTGATTTTGCCATTTCGGATACATTTATTATGGGGAAAGAGAGAGTATAAATTCCTTCGTTTTCTCGTTGGATTCTTGCAATGGAGAAAAACGTTCAAGAGAAGAAACTTTAAAAGATACAGGAGAGGAGACTTGAAATATATATACTCGGGTTGCTTGCTCTTTATTTGTTTATATTGGGAGATAACAAGAGCAAACAGCAAAGAGAAGCGTAGATACAGGTGGACAAAGTATCTTATCTAATTGGTTCTACAGGGATGCAGACATTTCAAGCCTCCACTTCATCTTCACCGGATGCAGGGAAAACAAGATAGAAAAACTAAAAATATATATCTAAGAAAAGACCAGCTAAACTTAGTCAATTGGCACCTCAACCTCCATTTTCAGGCCATGACCGCCAAGAACCTGCGTAGACACAGGGCAGTAATGAAATTTCTCAGATGCCCATTTTGAAGTAATTCAAAAATTCATAAAACAATGCATAGCTATTGCTGATAGCGCATAAAGTACACATTAGTGTTATTCACCTTGAATGCCTCAAGAGCATCATGAAATACATAAAGAAATGCAGACTTATGGAAGTAGGATTTTCATGACTGGAAGTGAGGTGTCATTGGTACGTATCAAAACAGTAAATACATATAAAATTTGATGAGCCACAATCTCCTATGTTCTGGTTCAAGTGATCCCTTATACATTATAGATAAAATCACACTCTACAGCCTAAATCACACCTTTGTTATTCCTTCTAATTTGAGACTCCTTTTTCTATCATTAACTCCTTGGACAAACAATTCATATTTGCACAGGAAATCTAAATTTGAATAAGCCTGAAGATTTAAGGAGGCGAGCGAGAATCCAATGAAATTTCTGATCACTTCAATATTTGAAATCTCTACCAAGCCTCCGAATTCATCAAATAGAAAAAAGAAGAGTTTATCATGCAGCATTTATGTCATTCCTCAATGTCCACTTTAATCGATAATTATGAGTGTGAATGCATTACAGCAAGGACTTAGCCTCATATCGCGAGGCGATGACTGAAAAACATTTCTCAACTTAATAACATATGCTTCTGTATTATGATGCTTCATCCTCAGTTACTGCAACTGCAATGCATATTTCTGAAACTGCCTTAATGGATAATTTATGAAGCAAAAGACAAATTGAAGTTGCCTTTTGAGGTACAGACCAATGGCTGGAAGAAGAAGATATTTGGTCCTTATCTATTGTACGGACCATTGAGTTGTTCAGATAAAGCAAGAAAACTATCCCCTCTCTCTCTCTCTCTCTCTCTCTCTCTCAACAGTGTTAACTGCTAATGCAATTAGATGATGCTGAACATTTCACATGCCTCCCAACAAGGCTCTTAATATCAGTCTGATATACCCAAATCTACTTAAGTAACTTAGTTAACTGAACCCTCAATCATCACATGATTTGTGCATAAAACTACCAATAGTAAGACAGTGAGACTAGCTGGAGAAGTCTCCAGAGTTGATATCAAGCTTATTTTTGCATGGTGTTTAAAACGGAAAAGAAAGGAGTAAGATGATAGAAGTAATGGTTATATTATTTAAGCAATCATATGAAGCCTATAAAAGTTTAAAGCATTTCATGTCATTTAATATACGCGAGTGTACCCTTCCCCTCTCTACGTGCCAAATAAATGTTCTGACAGGAAAGATATGATAGTACAGTGTAAAATACCTTACTGAAGTCATCTAATGTCAAATAAGATCCCCTTGAATATCCTGATTCTTGCAAGACTTGGGTCAACACTTTCTGCAAATGAAAGACCAAAGTGAACAAAGGGCAGAATGCGATAACGTTAAGTGTTGCTGTGAAATCTAAGACAAAGAACATTTTAACAGGTACATACAACACACGTCATGCTATGCTGCAAAGAGATGTAAATACAACAAAGCATATAAGTATTGCAAAGATTAGGACAAAGAGGGAATAGGATACTATGTTCATGATAGACACAATTCAGAACACACATTCTATTTTAGAATTATCTTATGTTCAGCAATAGTCATCTATTATAATTATAATCCAAACTTTCAAGAATGGGACAATAGCAAATATCATGAACACGGGATCCACTTTATGAATACTAAATATGATGGAAGTATATACTTCTTTGGAGGAAGAGAAACATTATCCGAGTGTGAAAAATGGTACTAAAATGTGAAGATATCCATCACATACTATCCACTTGATGAATCATATCTCCTATAAAATCCATTAGAATAGAATTTCCGACTGATAATACATCATGTTTCTCTATAATTCTATGATATCCACAAGCTCCTTATTTGAGACATTTTCACTGACTTTGTACACAAGGACTGTGATTATCAAAGAAGTGTGATAAGCATGTCAAGCATTGTTGAAGTTAGACATAGGAAAACCTATCAATTGAGCATGTTTCCCATCTCTTTTCAATAAACCAAAACAAAAAAATTTCTCAATTTCATCTGGTTGAAAAACTAGATCATACTCGCTGCAAAATTCATAGTTCAGCAACTGATAGCTTTAACAAAATTTAGAAGATGAAGTTTCAGCAAAATTTTGCATAGCTTGAAGTAATATACACCAGTTTCCCGAGTTTCAATCAAAACCCTTAATTCTTGTCCTCCAATTCTGTGTGTGTGTGAGTGAGTGAGTGAGTGAGAGAGAGAGAGAGAGAGAGAAAGAGAGAGAGAGAGAGAGAGAGTTGGTATAACTTTGGTTTTACCTCTCTTTGCTCGTCAGACATAAATGAACCAGACATATCCCGGAGCACTTCTAATATATCATTGAAAGACACCTTTCCATTGCGGTCTGAATCATATACCTTGAAAATAACTGAAAAACAATGTTACCAACTTAACCATATGCAATAACTTGCTAGAGCATGCTATCAAACTTGTAACTTAAACATAATCGAATAGATTTCACAAGAAGCAGTTCACTATAAAAGATTAAACTTGACATGACCAAAAGACTTACATTCAATTTTCTGCTGCATAGTAGCTCTAGCACTAAACGCAGACAAGAAAGCCACAAAGTCCTTAAAGTTCAAACCTTCCACCATCTTAAGCAGCCTCTAAGGAAAAGCACATAACAAAGCATAAGTTACTGAACACATAATTGCACAACCAATCAAAAAGAAAGTATACTGAAGACTCAATTCTGGTTCAAACAACTAAATAAAGTGGACTACCTGAGATATTGGATTCGTTGCTAACTCGGGTACTGATAAGAATTCATCAGATGAGATGAAACCCTTTGCATTCCGATCAAGCTGACAAAATCTTTTATACAAGGATACAATTTCTTGCTGGGAAACTGATTTTGAAAGCAAAATCAGATCACGTATTAGCATTACTAACAACAACAACAACAACAAATAAAAACAAAAAGAACCAGTAAAAAAAAAAAGTAGAAACCTTGAAGAAACAAGAAAAAGAAAAACCTACATAGATTATGGCAGTGCTCCTGTACTTCTTCAATGTCATACTGAGTTAGCATCGATGAGGTACTTCCCATTCCTCCTCACTGCAAGATTGGAACAAACCAATAAGAACCCACTAATGATTTACACATAAAAGCCAAAACCCAGAAACGAATGCGTAAATCAACGTAATTCACTACTTCACAAGGCTATATGCACTGTTTGGTTGCTGAGAAAAAAATGGCGGCAAAAGGAAAACTAAATCTTTACAGGGTCCCAAGTTCTAATATGGCAGAAGCAGGAAAAACTAAATCTTGGGAAGCCATTTCAATATAAAATGCTTAAAGATCAAAAGGGCAATTACCAGAATTGTTTCTTTATCTTCTAGGATGCTGAGCCGTGAAAGATGAATTGGCTGGAAGCTTAGCTACGATTTGTTTTGGGAGAATATAAAGATAAGGGCCTTACCTTGTCAACATCGATAGACTGGAAAAACAGACATTGTTTGGTCTTGGGAAGTGACGATGAGGAAGTTGTTGTTTTGGTTGATTCCCAAATCACTTCCTCATCTTTCTCTTGGGGGATCCTCTGCCGTTGATAGTGATGAAAAATCATCATGTAGTTTATTTGGTTTGGTTTTAGCATTCTTCAAAATGTTTAATGCGGTTTACTGAAGTCAATTTCTCACCAAAACATGTGGCTTTAATTTCTTTTCAGTATGTACTACTTGATAGTTAATACCAACCAGACTTATAATGCTACTATAAATAGCAAGTCATCAAGACCACCGAATGCAGAGGCCATGTGTAGCCGGCAGCACAGCACAACCCCACTTAGAGAATTCTGCATTTATCATAGGACAGAAAAGATGGCTTCAGCAAACTAGGGTAGGTCATATTTGATTGCTTAAGTAACAAGGAACAGTGTCAATCACATTCAATGCTCAAACTGTGTGGCCGACTCCAATTTCGATTGCACCGGTTCTTGACCATGACATTGAAATCAAACAGTGAATTTGTTGTGTGAATAGACCTCATTAGTAAAGCCACTCCTCCCTCTTTCGCAAATTCAATGTATTCATGTTCCAATGCATGCCCAGATACTTTTTTCCATGCACGATGGTCAGAGCTTTGAAAGATTCGTTATTGCAAATGTACAACAATGATCGTCCTGGGTCTCTTATAAAACCTTCCTCAAAATTGGAAATCAGTTTTGAACAAGTATTTCGGTGCTGACAATACAAAGGCAAGCTTTCGGCCATGAAGAAAAACATATATGGGCACGCCCATGAAAACATTTGTAGATATAGCTTAACCCGCAACATAATGAAAGATGGAAGCATAGAAAACTACATCTCCGGCAGAAATTATACTGCCACTCGAATACAAAAAATGTTTTGAGTATTGAGTAACAAATGCAACAAGTGCCCAAAGCAAACGGAAGCCTGACAGCCCCCAAGATTTGCATTATTATAGACAACATACATCATAATTCTAGCATGCATCAAGATCCCGGCATGGAGGAGGTTTTGGCTCACCGAGCAACGTAGTATTTCCTCCTTCTGGTCCACCCTTAATGCGCTTAGGATTTTGAGTGCCGGCCTGAAAATGTGCCAATGAAGTTATACCAAACAAGGTAAGCCAAACTAAAAGGAGACCTAAAATAGGGGAGGAGGGACTAATAGAGTTTTTGAGATATACTTCTATATGTTTACTATAGTTATACAGTGGTCCAACATATAAAAGAAAAACTGGGATGAAACCCAATAAGTCCTTACCGGAGGCTTCTCGCCTTTTCTTAACTTCTCAACTATTTCCACAACTCGCTCGGGAGTAACATCTTCCTGAAATTGGAAGAAAAAATATTTTATCAATTTAATCCAATACAGTGTAGACACAAAGTAA
This sequence comes from Rosa rugosa, assembly GCF_958449725.1. Classification (NCBI taxonomy): domain Eukaryota; kingdom Viridiplantae; phylum Streptophyta; class Magnoliopsida; order Rosales; family Rosaceae; genus Rosa; species Rosa rugosa. The sequence continues at coordinate 45,130,322 of NC_084820.1, forward strand.
TAAAGGTGAAGTCAAGACCCACATAATAGTTGTATGTATATCCCTCCGATCCATTTGAGTAATCTGCCACTGTAATCATAGGAGCATTCACACAGCATCCCTGCAGATAACCAACTTGAGTCATGTCATGTCTAATTCATGCACGATGGATTGCAACAAGTTTTCAAAAACAGATGTATAAAAAGAAATGGTAAAAGGAGGATCAAAGATCCTATTGTATCTATTTAAGATCACAGATGGGGCAAGTGGTGAACCAATGAATAGTGCAAATAGCAGAATGGTGATCACTACAAATGAATGTACAGCACAACTAAGGTAAACAACGGAAATGTTTAAATTCTCTTTTTATGAACTTTATATCCATCAGACACAGGGACTTAAGTTTTATGCCACTCTGTTTACAAACCTTTTCACCAGATGTTAAAGTAAAACTATCAAGGGACCACCAGTCTCTTTTTCTTATTCTCTAATTCTCAGCAGCATTCCAGCATGAACCAAGCAAAACCAATACTAAAGAATAGCTAGAAGCTGAATGTTCAGGCCACTCAATAGTTGAAGAAACAACTCACCATGCATTCCATTTCCCCGACAGAGAATAATCCATCCTTGGTTACTTCTGCAGATTGGCAATTCAAGAAACTTATTTTACACATACTATTTTTCTTCCAAAATCTTAAAACTGTAGAAGGAAGAACGAAATACTCAAAATATATTGTGTAAGACTCACCATTGCGTTTCACTCCTAGGTGTTTCAGTAAAGCTGATTCAATATCGCGTGAGCCACGAATCATACATGGTGTTGTGCCGCATACCAAAAGATGATATTTGCCCACCTGAAACCAAAAAAACAAAAAAACATGGGTGCTAGAATTTACATAATATAATAAAATGAAAAAGTGAACTAAATTTACACTTTCTCACCTTTGTCCGGTTGAACATCGAATAAAACGTTGCAACTTCATATACACGTATAGGAGCAACTTCTATAACCTTCGCTACCTATATAATCCACACAAAAATTATCAACATGAATATTCATATAGACTCTTGCATTCCCAAGCACTATAACATTCTATCCAGCAGCATGAAGTTTAACTGGAACTTCAATCAGCACAACAAGGAGCTTTTAATGTATTGAGCAACGATGAAACATTTTACTGAAGAATGAAACTTCCATTTCAGGTAAAAAGCCAGTATCACATATATGTAATACAAAAAAGGATTGAATTTTGGTTAGACCGATCCAACCAACCTAAGTTTTGCACATTTGAATCAAGGAAATTTGATATATTACACAAACAAATATCTTGACCTGAATCAAAAGTAGAGCAAAGATAGGTAAAGGGATTTCCAACGCCAGCAACCACAAAAGCATACATTTCAAACAATAAAAATAATTTAACTATATCATGTAGTTATATACAGTTTGAATAGTGAATCTTTCATGGTTTATACTGTCAGGAAAGCACACACCATGAAATAAGAGTAGAACTCAAGAGCTTTGGGCAGTCCAAGTAAAGATTTCATAACTAGGCAAACATACACATGATTTATCAACCCGAACTGATAGGTGAGCAAAAATGGATGTAATTTACAAAATACATATTAAGTGAAAACTGCTTTCCCTATCCATAGTATTCATTATATATTTTTTTATTATAAGTATTTCATGATTTATGTTGATCTAGTGACCAGACAAAAATAAAGGATCCACCATACCAAAATGTGTTCAGAGTTATAACTACTCGAATAACAATCATTTAGATTTGTTCAAGTTAGTTACTGAGATATATACTTTACAACTCACCCTACCTATTTAACCACTTGAGATACCATAATTTGAACATTTCAATTAGCTTAATGAATCTGGGAACTAACATGGTATAGTTACAAATTCCTGCTGATACCTTTGTTTTCTAGGATTCCTGCTGAACTAACATGGTATAGTTACAAATTCCTGCTGATTCATTAAGCTAATAGAATGCACAGGTTACAAATTCCTTTGTTTTTTAGGATTCCTTATGAATTTTTAACCTGTGCACGCACAGCTATACACTGACCTACCAAATCCGCCCATGGCCATCTTTAAATTGCAGATTTACAATACTTTACAAAAATAATACGATACACATGTATCAATGAATTTTCACAATAGAAGAACAACTGAATACACCACTAGCTTATGAAACAGGCTTATGTGATCAAAAGAAAGTAACAAAGACAACTCTAGTACTGATAGCCAAAGCACCAAAACTGAAATAAAACAATGCTAAACATTCTGCAATTATCAGGCCTTCATAATTTCAATTCTTGGTCATTGACTTCTCCAGTACTGATTGCAACATTTCTATATGCTCTTAAGTCTTACCAGAGATTTTTTTTTTTTTATGCATGTAAACCCTGATCAAGTATGTAGAGTACTAACGTTTTAAAGCTTGCATATAAAGGACAAACAAATGAAACGTGGGCCGAGTGTATGTTGGGATGCAATATTTTAAGCGTTAAACAAACATATGTGTATCTACCTATATCCACCAGGAGATGCAGGGACTTGCCCAGATGTTTCAGTGACATGTATAGAAAATGTGTACAAGCTAAATATCATTTAAACAAGCATTCAAGGCAACATACTGCATTCATTGCTGAAACAGGGAGCCATCCTCCATGCTGCTGTTGTGCAAGATCCAGCAGAGGAATCACTGCAGACTGCTTGTAGTTGGATGGATAATGAGAAAGTATATCTTTCGCCTACACATGAATATAAAACAAATAAATAATCTTACATGTGCCAAGTAATGCATATGATCAATGCCTATGGTCAGACATGTCATGCTATATCATGAAGATCAATCAACACAACAAAATGTTGAAAACATGACACGTAAATTGGTCTATTTAAACCCTGTCGGACATTACAATTGAATCAATCTAACTTCCACTGAAATGAACATCGTTGTTCCTAACCTACCCCATAGTCAACCTATAATCAACAGCAATTTTGCATAACGTATGAGCAAAGATTCAAACTTGCAACCGCAAAACCACTAAAACAAAGACTCTGCTTCAATTCCAAGTTGCAAATGCAGTATTATGTACCCTACAGCACAAATTCTACAAACACCGCGACGCAGTGTATAAACCTTAGAATCAACACTGTTGGACACACACACTGACAACCCAACCATCTTTTCACAACATTTTTTTACCAATTCACCCCGCATTCACCACATTTACTGCATAAGGTACCTAAGAAAACATGCCAATACAAAAGAAAAAGGTGAAAAAAAAAAAAAAAAAAAAAAAAAAAAGAGATTACCTTCTCTTTGTTAACATCGCTAAATTCCCATGGAAGTTCTGGATTGTTCTCCGGCGAATCAATATGCTGCCCAATGTTTTCGAAACACATTCAATAATACTCCAATCCGTTCAATGAATTAAACAAGGAATCACGGAAAAGTGAAGAAATGAGAGGAACTCACGTAGTTGAGAGCAGTGGATAAGGATCGAACCGAAGAAGGCTGCAGATAAGTTTGAATCAGAAATCTGTGATTTGATTTGGGGGAGAACGAAAAATGGGAGAGGAGTTACCTGAGTGAAGATTCTGCGGATCTCTTGGAGCCGAGTGGAGGCGAGTCGGCCCAGCATTTTGGTTTCAGCTCGGAAGTCAGTCACACTGAGCGAGCGAGAGAGGAAGAGAATTGGGGGTTTCCGATGAACCTGAGGCTGATGGAAGGGGATGTGGAAGAAGACTACGGACCGTTGGATGTCGTTTTCTGTGGCTGTGATGAGTAGAATGGGCTGGGCCGGAAGGAGAGACAAACAAGAGGGAGTGTGGTTGACATGAGAAGTAGACCTGCCAAAAAGGAACAAACATGAATAAATGTTTTTCATACAAAACTTATTTGGTAAAATAAGTAATTTACTGTTTTTTTGTCTTTTTATTAGTGGTCAATTGCTCTTTTTTTTTTTATACAATTAAATTACTGTATTTTTCGTGGGCAGTAAATCATTTCATACTTTGACAAGGAGGCATAAAGAAGCCTCAACCCAAACCATTCTTAAAGTCGAAAATTCTTTTTTATGCACCAGCAATGCAAGTGACCCGGCACTTTTTAAGTGATCTCAACTTTTAATATTTGCAGCCAACCTTCTTTTTAATAACACAAAAGTGCACTTGATGTTATCTAGTCGCCTATTGTTGTTGGTGCAAGTGCACGTCAGTGCTCTGAATCTCTTCCCTAATGTTGAGTTTTAGCAGTGGTCGTGTGTTGGCATGCCTGTCTTGATAGTGGCTAGGGTTTGCTCAACCTATGACTTTTTTGTTCTTAAGTCGTCTACCGGGGTTTCTGACTTTCTTCTCGTTGGGAGTATTAATGGGCTTTTTGTTCACTATGTTGGTTTCTCTAATGTGGTATAAAGGTTGTAAGACGTCAAGTTTATAGCTCCTAAATTTCCAACTTTATTGTATCGATTCCAAGATTTCTACTTCTTGTTTGGCATCTCCTATAACCATTGATCAAATAAAATTACTTAGGTAGTGAATCTTTCTTTTTAAACTGTCAGGGGCCGTGTGTTTCATATGATTAGGTGGTACTGTATTACGTAAGAATTACTAACTAGCTGTTACGTGTTTGTTGTCGAGGGGTACTACCATTAATGGTGCAACATAGCACCATTCTTATTTTTCGACCTTCTTAGATTGCGTTATCTAGAGTACAGCTTTTGGGCGTCTCTAGATAACACCAACTTCTGCCTCTTCTTTTTCCAAAACGTATACCACCATTCTTCTTCCTCCATTTGCAAAGCAAAATGCTTTTTTCCTATCTTCTTCTTCTTCTTCCAAACCAATGTTTTTTTCTGTATCCTTAAGGGAAATTTTTAAGAACAGTACATGAGGTTTGGACCACTGAGAATTAAGGTTTATATACTTTACAAAATTGAAGAACAGTGTCTGGGCTTCAAAACCCGACCCAACATAAGTACATGCCGTCAGTTTGACTGTTAGTCTGCTTGGTTTCAGTCAATTTTATGAGGGCAAATCTGTCTGATCTCCCTACTCTCCCGCCAATCCAGTACTATACACATGGCCACGTCACATTAGTTCCGTCTAAAGTAATATTTTTTCCTCCAAAAACAGAGAATCTGTTACCTAACAAAGCTATTTTGGGACCAAATTTAACAAAAATCAAACCAAAACTGATAAACAAAAAAAAAAAACAAATTAAAATATGGGAATCAACATTCTTCCAATAACTTGGCAGTTGACATAGTTCAAAATTAAAAAAATTAAAAAAAAAATCCAACTGTTACACAAAAGCTTATATAAAGCATGGCTTTTGCAAAGTTCCAAAACACAGAAGAAAAAAAAAAACAGAGAACACAAATGCCACCATAACAGCTGGTTTACATGCCATAGTTAATATCAGTTTGATTCCTACTAAAAGTTCTATTCAGTACATCACCCCTTCATGGCTTCCGCAATCTCCTTTGTACTTGGTTCTTTGGAGCTGGAATATTAGCATTGCTTGTACCAGATGTTGCAGCAAGACTAGTTGATTTCCTTGGCTTATTCCTAATTCTCCCTGCAGACATCTTGTATCTCTTGCCAGAAGTTACAGGTCCTACAGAGGTAACCTGTGACATTGCGACAGTACACTAACAATACAATAAGGCATCAATCATCTAAATACATACCAAGTGAATGTGACATCCAACAATTTCATTAAAATATCCAAAAGTTACCTGAGAATTTCCTTGCACGACATTGTGGGCTTGTTGAGAAAGCATAAAATTGTTGTTATCAACTCCAGATTCTTTATTGACATTAACATTGACATTTAAGTTGACATTGAAATTGAGGTTGACATTCTCATTTCTATGGTTGGTGTGATTGTTCAAGTTTTGCACAGATGATGCCTGAGAGTATACAGGCCCTGCATCTGGAAAGTTTGATTCTTGAGTGGGCAGTGGTGCTTGATTAGGAGTCTGGGGGTGAGCTTGGTTTTGCTGAGGCACTTGCTGTTGAGCATTCACTACACCAATTTTTCAATCAGACAACACATATCAGACGACAGCAAACATTTTAACTGTCGTCTGAAATAATCAGACGACAGCAAGAAATATTCTGTCGTCTAAGTTTTCGAATCCAACATCAGTTTTTTCTTGGCTCTTGTGCAAAAGCATTTCAGACAATGGTTGATTTTTTTGATGTTGTCTGAATGAGTCGATTCAGACAACAGTTATTACGTGATGTTGTCCAAGGTTCATTTATACAATGGTTGATAAAAGATGTTGTCTGATTGTTTTTAATCAGACAACAGTTATTATTTCTCTGTTGTGCAATTACCATTAATACAATGGTTGAAAAAGATGTCGTCTGATTGTTTTGATTCACACAACAGTTTTTCAGTTGTCTATTGTGCAACTCTCTTTCAGACAATATACTGAAATTGCTGTTGTCTAAGTTTTAGGGTTCAATAATAGATGCTTTGTGCCCTTTTTAATTGACTCGGCCAAATTTTTAATTTTTCACTTCCCACCATTTGGCCAAAAGCTCGCGCTTCTCTCTCAAAATCACTCTTCATCTCTCGATCTCACCAGTCATCTATCTCTCCCTCTCAGCTTCCTCTCTCTTCCACTCATCAAACTACCTCCCTCTCCATTCGACCAAAACACCCGAGCTCCCGCCTCTCTTTCTCAAAATCACATCTGCCCTCAGTCCTCAGCCTTCCTCTCTCTCTCTCTCTCTCTGAGAACCTCTCTCTGCTGCCTGTTTGATCGTACTTTCATCTCTCTATTCCACCGCAGTGACCGCCAGTCGACCACCACCGCAGTGTTCGCCAGTCGACCACCACCGCTTCGATCTCCGCTGCTTCCATCCGCCCTTTGCTACTTCGATTCTCAGAGTCCTCGACTGCTTTGGGACTTTGATTCCCGGAGTTTCGAGCAATAGCCAGTTCATCTTTTTGGTGAGGTTTGATTCTTTGGCTTGAATCTGTTGATGTTGTTTTGATTGATTTGGTATTATACGCTTGGATTTATAATTTGGGGCTTGGTTTAATAATAAGTCCCGTGTTCAAATTTGGTTGATTGGTTTTGAATTTCGATCCAAAGAATTACGGGTGCTGCATATGAAGATACTTTGGGTTTATCTATCTGGGTTGTTTTGGGATTTGAATTTGGTTTTGTGGGCGATTAAGCCTTTTTCTTATTTTGAATCAATTTGTGCTTCTAATTTGAACAGTTCACTCTTCATAGTACAACACAGAGCAACCCTTCAGTCCAAAAATTTAATGAACCCCAAAGATAGCTGTGTGTGCATGTAATTGTTTCAGGCTAACTAAAGGATTCACTCGCACTCACTCATATGGCTCCTCCTCCAGGGATTGTTGTCACCCTTTTGCTTCTTCTTGCTCTGCAGAGTTATGGGTTCGTTCTTTCTTTTGCTTACACAAATGTGAGTCTATTCTTACTATTTTGATTATGTTGTTTCTTTTTCAATCGATCGGTTTCAATTTGCAGTGTCCTCAAGAGTCAAGGCTCAAGCAGAGTTCTGGGTTCTTGAAGGCTTACTTGAAGGCTTGAAGGCTGGGTTCAATCGATACTTCGATTTCAGTTTTTGATTTCAGATTCTTGAAGGCTTGAAGGCTGGGTTCGATTTCGGATTTCTGGGTAAGTTGCTTGGTTAGTCACTTTACTTACAGACTTGAGGGTTCGATTTGGTGATGAATTTGTCAAAATTGGATGTGGATAACTTTGATTGAGAAATTTGGGATGTTGTGTAGGATTGCAAGATAGTAGTGTATGAATGGACAGGAAAGTGTAGGAGTTGCCAAGGCTCAGGATATGCTAGTTATTATAATAAAAGAGGGAAGAAAAATGTTTGCAAATGCATACCTTGCCAAGGAATCGGTAAGATGCTTGTCAATTTTCTGAGGTTGTATTGTGTGCTGTGTAAGTTGATTTTCTGAGGTTGTATTGTGTGCTGTGTAAGTTAATACAAATACTTGGTCAGTTGTAATCAAACTCTTTTGCAATTGCATCCTGCAACATGTCTTTAAGATGGAACAGGAAGAATACACGAAGAAGAAATCAATTGGAGCTACATTGAGTTTGTTGATAACCAAGATGTGCTGGATTTGATTGAAAATGTGATATATTGGTGCTTGCTGCAACCTTTTTCTAACTATCCAACATGGCTAAGATGTTCTACATGATTACAAACTCATAATGTTTATTTTCTTTAAATGACAGAAAACACAATTTCTAGTTCCTATTTATATTAACTTGAGTTGTTTTAATTTTTCAGAAACCTGGAGGAGTAATTTCCCTCTTGGATGAAGCCTGGTATGTGGCTAATATTTTACTCCTGCATTTTCTCCCCCTTAATATGTTTGATGTCTTTGCAAGATATTACTCGCTCTAGCTTTGGATGTATACTGCTATCCTCTATTTTACAATGTGTTGTTGACGAACTCTTCTACTCATGCTTGCATATTTATATTCTTCCTTTTGGTTGGACTCATGTTGGTTCATTGCTTGGCACAGTATGTTTCCTAAATCCACACATGAGACGTTCGCTCAGAAGTTATACCAGACATTCAAAAACAACAAGCGGTTTATCAAACCTAAGCTTTCTCGAACTAGTTTTACCATCTCTCACTACGCAGGAGAGGTATAGATGTTTGGACCATTACACATGCCTGTTACTCTGTAACATTCTTGTAATCTATAATTTTGTACCAACAGATCGCCATTTTATTTCAGGTGACTTATCTAGCTGATCAGTTCATTGATAAAAACAAAGATTATGTGGTGGCGGAACACCAGGATCTATTGACAGCCTCCAAATGCCCTTTTGTGGCAGGGCTATTTCCTCCACTTCCAGAGGAATCATCCAAGTCTTCAAAATTTTCATCCATTGGATCACGCTTCAAGGTGTCACTCTCAGATATTTTTTATGAGCTCTTTAAATTGGATTAAACATATGTAACTAACTTATTTTGCTGAGTTTTAGTCTCCATATGGTTGGTTCCATTTTTCAATATCAAGAAAAATAAAGTTATGGAGCAACAGCTGAGTTTCTTTTTTCTAAAAAATGCAGTTACAACTTCAATCTTTGATGGAGACCTTGAACTCAATGGAACCTCACTATATCAGATGTGTGAAGCCAAACAATGTCCTCAAGCCTGCTATTTTTGAGAACTTCAACATAATACAACAATTACGTTATGGTGTGAGGATGAGCTGCCCATACATTTATCTTGTGCTTCATTCATGCTGTATTATCTACGAAAAATTATCATTTGGAATCCTGTTATGTGGGTAGCTTTATATAAGTCATTAATATATGTTACAGGGTGTTCTTGAGGCGATTAGGATCAGCTGTGCTGGATATCCTACCAGACATACATTTTATGAGTTTCTTAACCGCTTTGTGGTTCTTGCTCCTGATGTTTTGGAAGGAAAGTAAGTATTTATTTTTGACTTCACTATTTCTTATGCTTTATAAAATATGAGCACGGATTCTTCTTGTGGGATAGTATGCATATATATATATATATATATATATATATATATATGAAGAATTACTAACTATTTTTAACTTTTTCCTAAACAGCTCTGACGACAAGGTTACATGTCAAATGATCCTTGATAAGATGGGATTGACTGGTTATCAGGTGATTCAAATTGCCATGTATATATCATCTTGATGATGTTACTTATCTATGGCTGTTGGAATAGTGTGGCCCTCATATACCTTATGTTTTTTATACATGAGCTTATCTGTTGTTTGTTAGCTCTTAAGGTGAGGCCATCAGTGCACCAACCCCTACTGTGGCCCTCTCATGAATTTTATCTAAACCTGACTGTCCATAGTTCCATACCTATTGCTATCGCTAATAGCTATCTATCATTTCTTTGTGTTTCCTTGTGCATACTATTAAACCCTATTCTATAGATGCTGTTTAAGTTGTGTCGTTTGAAGTTTCCAAGTGTATTTTACTTGGACTGTCACAATTTGCCAAACATTTTTTCAATGTTGTTGTTTTCTAATTTTATTTTTTCAAACATGCCTTGGCAGGTAGGCAAGACAAAGGTCTTCCTAAGAGCTGGTTAGATGGCCGAGTTGGATGCTAGAAGAGCAGAGGTACTTGTAAATGCAGCGAGAACCATACAGAGGCAAATTCGTACCCATATGGCACGCAAAGAGTTTGTTGCAATACGTAAAGCTGCTATTCAATTACAATCCTATGTGCGAGGTATCTTCTTAAATTCCACTTAAATAGTGCTTCCTTGATACCTTTTGCTTTTAATTGAATAGCATTTATTTTGCTGTGGAACAAAGCCAATTATTAGTCGACATTGTGAGGATGTTGAACTTTAAATCATGAAACTCTAATATTTATTAATGGGAATGATCATTGGGATATGATAATGAGTAAAATGGGGTATAATTTGTGATTACATTATTTCTATGCATTGAAACCCATCTTGAACGAGCTCAAGAAGTTTGTTGGGTACTTGAATCACTGTGGTTGATGATTTTTGTTCATTTGAGTCATTATGTTTGATTGTTTTGTATATGAGTTCTCAACGTTTATGCATTTGATTGATCATAGGTAGGTTTGGCAAACGGATTCTCTGTAGCATTTGGTTCACACAGAAGCTCTCTTTCTCCTCCTTATAAAACACACACTCACTCACTCTCCTCCTTATAAAACAGTTTCCCATTTTTTGTAACTGTTTGCTCTGTTTCGTGATCTCTCTCCCTCCCTCTCTCTCCCCTTTGAAACCTTTAATTCTATTTCAGGCATGGGAGTTGATGATTCTGAAACTGACGCTATAATAAATTGTGAGATCAAACTAGAATTCTGATGTTCATATACCTGTTGGATCATTTCATGCCTTGTTAAGAGATTTGTATTAGTTTTCTGTTAGCTTGTTTTAAAATGAACTTTTAGTCAACCAGGTGGCATTGGGTGAAAAAAGTGCTTATCTAACTTCCCATCATTCATACATACATAAAGGAGAGGCATCAAGGCATTGGGGAGTGACAACGAAAGTAAAGGCTATTGTTGATGCAACTTCTGCTGGCATCTTCATTGTCATCACAAAGTGTGTTCTTCAAGACTTGGTTGGTTTCAACATTTTACTAAATTTTGTTAGAAAACTAGTTCTGTTGATGTAATGACTTTGTTGGATATATGGATGAATGTATCGGATTTTAACATAAATGAATGTGTTTTGGATGTGATGTCATTTTGAATGTCTATCAAACCGTTCAATCCAGTTAAAAACTATTGTCCAATAATTGATCATCACAAAATGTCTAACAAAAACTGTTGTATGAGCCATCTAACTATAATACTATAAGGACTAAAAGAATGAGAAAGTCATTGTCCAGCAAAACAACAAACAACAGTTTTTTGGAGAAATCTATAGTATCAGTAAAGGATGGACAATGGGATTTGCAAGTACATATTGTCTGATTAAGCCTTCAGACAACAGCAAGCATATAAGCCCCTGTTGTCTGGCACAGCCTTCAGACTACAGCAAGCATATAAGCCCCTGTTGTCTGGCACAACCTTCAGACAACAGCAAACATATAAGCCCCTGTTGTCTGGCACAGCATTCAGACAACAGTAAGTATATAAGCCGCTGTTGTTTTTCTTGGTGTTCAGACAACAGATAGCATAGTAGTCGCTATTGTAGTAAACTTTATTAGACGACAGTTTTTTGGTATTGTCTGATCCATGTATCAGACGGCATTGAGATAGACAACAGCAAAGTATATAATCAGACGACAGTTACGACAGTGAAAAACTGTCGTCTGATTGAAAAATTGGTGTAGTATTATCTTCTTCCATCACATCATTGCCATTTTCTTCTTCCACCACATCAGGGACATTGGGAATAACCTACAACTCCATCACAAACAAATGTTTTGATTGAAATTCAAATCATAACAAACATTCCATCACAGTCCACATAGAATACATTGTACAATTTCAGTTCTTATACCTGGTTCCTTCTTTCACAAGTCCTAGCATTATGGCCTTTCTTGTTACATCTTCCACAAGTCACTTGAGAATAATAAGTCCTTGGTAACTTTTCAATTCCAGCAGGTGGTGGTTCTTCACCTACATCAAAGTCAAGTATAATGGTCAATGAGTAAATGCTAGATTTTAAGTCAACACAACAAATTGTACCAATATACCTAGTTCTTTGGTCCTTTTTGTCTTGGGCCTTCCAGGTTGCCTTCTGTGCAATGGAGGAGCAATCTTCCTGTCTATAACTTGCCATTCTGAAACTCCAGCTATGGGATGCAACATCACCTGATAAGCCTCCATATATTTTTGCTAAGTATACCATTATGACACATAATCATCTGGAAACCAGCCCTTGTAGTAAATTGCTGAAATAGCATGGCCACATGGCAATCCACAGAGATCGCATCTTCTACAAGAGCATGACCTTGTATCCAATTGCACAGAGTGTTGAGCAACCACTCCAGTCTCACATACCACCTCCCTGCCTTGTGATTCAAACCTCCATTCACTAGACTTATTAGCCCTATACTCATTGGCCCAACTTGCATTCTTCTTCAACAATTTCTCAATACGTGGACCAACCTTGCACCTCCATCTTCGAGCTGAATTTCTCCTATTGGCCAATCTCACTATGCATGCAATTCTAATGTCTTCCAAACAGGGTAATATAGGCTTTTTCCTTGCTTACGAGTATACTTTTGTTAACAGACTCACTATGATTGTTTAGAAGAATATCACATTGAAACTTCACATCAAAGTGAGACTTTGACCAGTTTTTGGCAGGCCTGTCTATATACCATTGCTAAGCATTGAATGAAACATTTCTTAGCTCCTCCATTGCCTTTGTGTATTGATTCATTGTGGTTTCTCTTGCCACTGCCCGCAGCCTCTTATTCAACTCCAATCCAGTGTGGCCATCACCTTTGAATTTGTTGTGTAAATGTTTGACTGTGTCTGTGCTCTACATCAGGAAATAGATCCTTGATTACTTGTTTCAGCCCCTTTTGTTTGTCTGATATAAAGCAATAATGTCTTGAACTCCATATTTCCCAGTCTTCCCTCATAAAAGTGAGAAACCAAGTCCAAAAGTCCCTGCTTTCTTGCTCAACAATGGCCCATGCAATGGGGTACGTCCCATTGTTGCCATCAATGCCAACTACTGATAATAACTGGCCCTTTTGAACACCTTTCAGGTGACAGCCATCCATGCCAATGATGGGCCTGCAGCCTACAAGCCATCTCTCTCTTAATGTTGGTGGGCAAATATAGATTCTCTTGAATCTACAGATCTCCCCTTCAAGCTCTGTCTGGATCCACACACTTGAACCTGAATTTATCTTCTTTAGTTCATGAGCATAGGACTCTAGAAGATTGTACTGATCTTCAAAGCTGCCCTGTGCCATCTTAGTGGCCCTTGACTTAGCTCTATAACAAAGCTAATACCTTATCTCCGTGCAAAGTCCCTGTTAACAGCATTCTGAATTCCTTTACTTGACCACTTAGAATCAGCCATAAACCAATCCTTGTATTCTTCTGCCATAAAGGGAGCATGGCAAAGGTAAACCCTCTTTGCAATTGAGCTACATGTGTGATTAGGCCTAAAAGTCCTAATTTGGAGGGTGGGGTTATCATCAGAATGACTGCTTGCATAAAGCCAGAAAGGGCAATTTGGAGAAGTATAACATCTCACCAAGACTTGTGTTTAGTCTTTCTAGGAAACCTTAGCTCCTTCTTGGTAAGGACTACATGCTTCCTAACTACATGCTTGAACACTTTGGAGTTGGGGAAGATCATCCCAAGCTCAAACCTCAGTTTCTTCATATCAGTCTTTTCATTGAACTTAGTCGAACCTAAGAATCTCCTCTTATCTTTAACCCTAACTAAAAGGCTCCACATCTTGGCCATCACTGTCAGACTCATGCAAACTTTGAAAGCCATCAGACTCTACACTTTCACCGTCACTTATGTTGTCCTTAAATCCCATTTCATCAAACTCTAGTATCCCATTAGTATCACCATCAACATGTTTCTCAAACAATGTCTCATCATCCTCTGCGTCCAACTCATAGTTATTGTCTCTGATTCCATCGTAGCTAGGATCATCTGAATCATTACTGTCAGAACTGAACTCCTCTTCCAGGACAAATCTACTACACTCACCTCCACTTCGAGTGTCATATGGCATATTCTTAGGTCTCCCAACCTTTTTCTTTCTTGCAAATTCTTCAACCACTTTCTTCTTCCCTTTGCCTTTGGGGACTGTCACATTTAAAGTAGGAACAGAATGTGCATGCCTTTCAGATGGCTCACTAATGTGAATACCAGATCTTAACCTTATCCTTGGCCCATTACTGGCCCAGTCCTTTCACCTCTCCTTGAACTGCCTGGTTGCCTCCTTGGCCCAATATCTGGTTGCCACCTTGACCCACTACTTGGTCCAATACCTGATTGCCTCATTGACCCAATACTGGGCCCATCAGACTGTCTTAGTCTATTAGCAGCATGCACTACTGGATCAACAAAGCTCCATCCTTCAAATCCAAGCACCTTATCCAACTCAACCTCATTTTCAACCTCAGCTTCTTGTGGCACTACATCTTCTTCATTTGTTAGAGCTAAATCCTCAATAAAGTGACCAAAGTAAGACAAGTGGTCAGGATCTTCATCAAAGTGCTCCAATTCCCAGTCACTGAAATGCCTCATACCAACATAAGTCACCAAATAGATGTCCAAAATCCTCATAACCCCCTGGAATAAACTGGACCATGTCCAAAGTGTCAGCATCAGTGACAATTGGCAGATAGCCAGTCCCTTCCTCAGAACCTGGTATCCTAAACCAATAGCTAATTGGGCCTGAAATATAGCCCAAATCAAATGCCCAGTAATTGAACCCAATTACAAACAACTTATCTGGGTCAACTTGATCCACCCACACAACTGGTTCCTATACACGCTATTCATCCCTGATTTACTATTAAACCTACCCCCATGGTGAATGGCAACTATGAACCATTGTGTGCCTACAACTTTCGTTCAGTACAATTGAATGTTAGCTTCCAAACAGAAGATAACAAAATTCAAAAACAAAAAAAGTCATTAACTTCCTATGTCAGTTTCAGTTTTCATTAAAGGTTTCTGGGTATACTCACCAACTTATTTCGGGTCCAATCATAAATCCTCAACAGAACCTAATATCTCATTTACTCCACCATCAAAAGCCTAACAACCCCGAAACCCTAATCAAAGCAAACCTATCCCAAATCTGAAATCTTAATCCCATTAAGTTTCACTTCCCAACCAATTTCCCTAATATGAAACTATTGTTTATTTATAGGGATTTAAATAACCTAAAAGCGACAAGACGAAAAACAATTGCATATAAACAGTACTCCCCAAACCCTAGACAACGACACTTTGACTTAAGTAAACAAAGATGAAAACTTTGGACCACTTCCCATTCAAAACCACCATTCGCGGAACAAAACCCTTAAAAGACAAGGGATCCTTAAAGTGAATACGTTTTCCATACCTGCATAGTCGAGTGGATCCCCATCCAGCCTAAAATACCTCTAGAAATTGCCCATTCTTCCAAAAGGATTGGATTCGAGAATCAAATCTTCTGCAAAAGCTCACTTTTCCTATTTACTCTCTAACTTAATTCTCTGCTCTATCTGTAGCCCAGAAGGTGAAGACAAAGGTGAGATTCCAAAGGGAGCCAAAGGGTTTTGACTCCAGCTGCGCACAGCTGGACTCAAGTATCGAATAAGGTTAGGAGAGAAAATATAGATGTGCCCTTCTAATTACTCATAATGACTTGGGCTGCAATGGACTAACGAATGGCATGTACTTATGTTGGGTCAAGTTTTGAAGCCCAGACATCGTTCTTCAGTTTTGTAAAGTATATAAACCTTAATTCTCAGTGGTCCAAACCTCCTGTACTGTTCTTAAAAATTTCCCTATTCTTAATTGAATTTAATTGCGTATTTGAAAGGAGAGAAAGAGTTAGTTAATTTGTGAGGCTTTTACAGTTTCAAACCTTGGATATTTAGAGTTGGATTCATTGTGTTTTGCAAGATACAATGAAACTGCTCCTCTCCTTCAACTTTTCTCTATTCTCTTATGCTCTGGTGAATTTATAGTTGATCTAATTGGGTTGATCTATATGGTCTGATGGCTTCTCAAATCCAACATATATTCTTGGGATTTTTTTTATGACACAAAAACACAACAGAAAAACTAAATCACAAAACCACGACTAACTCCCCCTCCCAGCTGATTCAAATGGAACGCTGGGGACACAGAAAGGGGAAGGCAAAAGAACAGACGGTTCTGAGATTGATGAGCTAAGGATGCTAGATGATCAGCAACAAAGTTGGCTTCTCGGTATATATGCCGGAAGACAATGTAATTAAACTGCTGAGCTAGATGCTTAATATCTTGAACCACAACTTTAATTCTCCGACATATATTCTTGGGATTTTGCTCAATTGTACTACAACTTTTTTTTTTCATCTAAATTATGTGGGTTTTTTTTAGGCTGTTGTGGTATGTTCTTTTTATGAGTTTACATCCTAGTCCCACCTTACCTATATATGTTGACATAGCTCAAACTAGTATTGTGAAAGCCCCTCAGGAGAAATAAGTGTCACTTATTCTTGGTACCAACGGCCACTTAGAGGTCACCCATATTGTGTTCTTTCACTTTATTATATGATATAGTCAATCACTTTCAACTATGGTTGGGGATGGGGGGTTGGGGGGTTGAGATTTAATTAATCAAGGAAGTTAACTCTTACTTAGAGTTCCTACTATTACTTCCCTGTTAAGGGTTGCTTGGCTTAATTGTTTACAACTTGTTCATAATGTACAAGTTTCCCCATGCATTTAATGGTGTGGACCATTAGTACTGTACAATGACCCATTGACATTTAATTATTTTGTTATTTTCCTTCTTGTAACTTTTTGACGTGGATCTCAAAGCACTCATTTTTCTTTCTAGAACACTTGTCATCATTTACGGTTAGAAATTGACTCTCTTTTAGAACTCTTTTTCTCTATAGAACTCTTTGAGAACTCCTACTATATATTGCCGGTTGAGGATTGTTTGGCTTAATTGTTTATGATTTGTTCATGTTCAAGCTTTTCATCGTTGACGGTGTAGACCGTAAATAGTATATGATGAGCCCTTGGAATTCAAATTCTTTATATTTATATATATTGTGTTGCCTTTTCAGGTGTGACAGAAAGCATTCATTTTCCTTCATAGAACACTTGTCATCAATCACTCCATCGACTCTCCGTTAGATTTCCTACCATCTCTCTTGAGTTGACGGTTTTCGAGGGTTGTTTGGCTTAATCGTTTAAGGATTTTTCATTATTTTAGATTTTGACTTGAGATTCAAATTCCAAAGCACTTATTTTTCTTTCTAGTATACTTGTCATCAATGATAGTTATAAATTGACTCTCCTTCAGGCTTTAGAGCTCCTACTATTCCTCGTTCGTTGAGGGTTGCTTGGGTTAATTATTTACATTAGCTTCATAATGTTCAAGTTTCCTACATTTTATGGTATGGACCATTAGCAGTGAGCAATGAACCCTTAACATTCATATTCTTCATCTTCTTGTTATTTTTTAACGTGTCGCTCAAAACCAGAGGCAGAGCCACATAGTGGTCTAGTGGGTCCCATGACCCACTAAGGTTGATCCAAATACAACTTGGATTACATATATTACCAGTTGCCAATTTGGTCTAGTGGTCCAGCAACTTTTGTTGTGGACATCAGGTCCCTTGTTTGAGACTTGCAGTATGTTGTTTTTTTTCTTTTGGTATATAAAAGGGACAATGTACAAATCTCCATACAACACAATACTAATATACGTAGTGTAGGCTTTTTCTAGCTTTCTTTTCTAATATACAATACTAATATACATACTGTAGGCTTCTTCTAGCTCTCTTTTCTATCTTTTTCATGTGGCTTTCACACCAATGAAATCTTGTCGAAGACAATTATGTGTCGTTGTAATATATATATATATATATATATATATATATATATATATATATATATATATATATATATATATTACATATACATATACACAGATTTTATCCAGAGCGAGGCATCGCTTTGAAATTTCAGAGCGAGGTTAGGGTTTAGGGTCACTTTTTGGTCTCATATCCACATCTCGACCTTTCAGTTTTTAGATACTAATATATAGATCATCTCTGCAAAATTTCAGCCAAATTGATGGTGGTTAAGGCATTGATAACTGCCTTAAAGCTAGTACGGTTCAGGTTAGACAGATTCAGCTCGTCCATTGGTTTAAGCGAGTTAGATACCTTAAAGATCATCAATTTGACTGAAATTTTGCAGAGATGATCTATACATTAGTACCTAAAAATGGAACGGTCAAGATGTGGATATGAGACCAAAAGGTGACCTTAAGCTCTAATCTCACACTTTAATTTCAGAGCGAGGCCTCGCTCTGGATAGAATCTTTACATATACATATACATATATATTTTTTTTATGTTTTGATATTATTAATTTTTTTTTTGTGCCCCAGCAAATAAAATTGGTTTGCCTCCGCCACTGCTCAAAACACTCATTTTCTTAAATCCTACATGCTCGAGGAAGAACCTTCTAGTCATGCCTAGAGACCACTGACCACCGACCTTCGTTCTTCATCGTGTTCCTTGGTCATCGTGGATCATCTTCTGGATTTTCTTCCTGTTTTCCTTCCCGGATCAGAGTACTGGGCCTGTTGTTTGCATTACATCTGCCCTAATCTTCTACCAATGGGCGTGGGGGCTTATTTTAGATCCGGTTCCAGACTATTCTTCCTGTTGGTTTGCATGGCTACTGTTCACCCCAGTGGGTCTTCCTTCCCATCATGATGCTGGCACTATCTATGACCTGCATTCAGGTCATGTTTTTTCCTTCTCGAGGTTTACCTACAAATCCAATGGCTTAGATTGTTGGTCTTTCCTTCTACTCTCACCCTGGACGACACGATGGCAACTCTTCTTCGTTGATTTGGCTACACTTAATCTTTGTCACGCCCCGAATTTTGAATAATCAATTCAAATCCGAAACATGAATAATAACAAATTACAACTAACATCCTGAATTTTTTTCTCACAAACAACCACACTTCACAACTCTCAAATTTACAATAACCCAAATCCTCAAGTTATTTATTACAGCACACTCCCACCAAATCAAATTGTAATGCTCAAATGAGCTTAACTCGCCTCACTATTACAATTGCTGTAAAACTATAACCATTGCTCTAACCGCACGATCACCGTCCTGGTTCTCCTGTCCTGTAGGATTACCCGCTACACAATTTGAATAGTGTACCGGGAGTTGCAACAACACAAAACCCGGTAAGCTTTTTACAGCCAGTATGAGTAAACAAGAAAGAACTGTTGATTTATTAAATTACAATTCAAGTAAAATTCAACAGTATTACGTCTGCAAAGAGACATCAAACCACTCATGGAAAACCACAAGGAATACATTTTCACAATCCTCAAATCACAATACACCACACTGGTCCTGCAAACACCCAACCCACATAACACCACTCTGGTCCATCCCAATAACACGTTAGAGCTCTAACTGCCTCGTTACCTCTGACACCTTGGCCTAGGGTCAAGCAACGGCAAAAATACTTCGGTTAACACTATAACCGTCGCGCTTTGGACATCCCCCATCCTCAGCACCATATACTTCGGTTAATAATAAACCGTCGCACTTTGGACATCCCCGTCCTCGGTACACAACTTCGGTTAATAATAAACCGTCGCACTTTGGACATCCCCGTCCTCAGTACACAACTTCGGTAATAATAAACCGTCGCACTTTGGACATCCCCGTCCTCAGTACACAAACACTCGGTTATCCATAACCGTCAAACTTCGGACACCTCGTCCTCAGAATCCTACATTCTCCAACTCTATACATACTCCAATGTAAATCATGAATATTAACAAGAACTCATCAATCATGATCATCACATATAAATATGATAAGTCAAATTTCAAACCATAATAAATAAATCATCACAATTCCACACTCTTCAATGTCACACCATTCCACATATAATCACGTAAATATATATATATATATACGTAATCACCCACTCAGGAATGACCACTAATACCAACTATAGTTCACACAAGAAAATCATGAAATTCATTTTGTATAATTAAATCATTTTACTTACCTATGGACCGTAGTTGATCAAGTCCATATGATTTAAAACAAATATTTATTCCATAAATATTTTCACACAATTACTACAGAAAATAAAGTAATTAAAGGTACTCGGTTCGTAATATGAACCACGTGAGGTTTACTCACCTCTAAATTCCCGCTGCGTCTTCTTAACAGCTCAAAATACAATTTCACGAATCGTCGCCAAATCAAACCGTCGATCACCTAATCAAACATGACCTTAACTTAGCCAATAACTCAAAAACATAATCAAACGACAATCCAACGGTCGGATTGAAATTACATGATGATCCAACGGTCGGATCCTCACGGATCGCCTTCCTAATCACTGTTTTGCATTTATACGAAGATCCAACGGTCGGATCTTCGCCCATGACCACACAAAGCCACTGGGACAGTCATAAGATCATCATATCAAAACTACAAGTCCATCTGACGGTCCTAACTTCACAGATCACAAATCTAACGATCGAAATCGATCTAAACTTAAAAATTCATAACTTAATCATACGATATCCAAAAATTGCGTATAATATATCGAAATGATCGTATTGAAATATAGAATCTGAAAATGTACAGAAACCATATTTTTGATCCCCGGAGGTGGCCGGAAAGGGCCGCCGGAGTTAGTGGCAGAGCCGCCGCCGACCACCACCAATGGTGTCGGGGCCGGGCTGCTCTTCTTCCTCTCATCATGCTTGACAACTTTCATAACTAGCACGAAGTCTGAAAATGACCGGAAGGGGTCGAAAATTACCTTGAACAGTATGAAGGTGGCCGGAATTTTCCAGAAACCGGCGAGAAACTGCAGAAAACGGCGAGCTCCAATTCGACGTAAAAACGTCAATTTAAGGCTTCGACTCCTTCTGAATAGTTGTTAAGAAACTCAAGAAGAACTCACTGGTTCAAGAATCACAGAAAAATATGGTCTGTAGCTCGAGATATACCGATCGAAAGCTTCGGTGGTCGGAAAAATTCCAGAATTTTGCAGAATCCGGCGAGGCTCGATTTCGACGTCAAAGCTTCAATTTCAGGCCTCGATGCCTTCTAGAGAGTTGTTAATAACATCAAGGGGAACCCACTGGAAAAATAATCAATCAAAACGATGCACTACAGCTCGAGATATCTTGATCGATAGCTCCGGTCTCGTTCTTGGTTGGGTTTGACTTGCAGCCACTGCTACGGGCCACGCCGCCGTGTGAGGCTGCTTCTGGGAGTTTCAGGAAGTTGAGGCGAGCTTGTGGATGGATTTTGGTGAGGATTGGTGACCGGTAGCTTGAGATATCAAGCTTGTTTCCAAAACGAGCTCAAACCGGGCGGAGCTTCCCGCCGCCGCTGGTGGCCGTGTCACGGTGCAAGGCTGCCTCTGGCAGCTGCGCAAGGCTGAGACGAAGCAAAAGGAAGTGGTTCGACGCCGTTTGGTGGCCGGTGGAGGTAGAGAGAGACCGAAGAGCCTTTGCTCTGTTTTCGGTTTCGGTCGAGCGAGAGAGAGAAAGAAGAAAAAAAAAGAGAAAAAGAAAAAGAAGGAAGGAGACCCGGAGGAAAGGAAAAGGAAAAGGAAAAGGAAGAAAAAGAAATTTCTAAAAGAGAATCCGAGGAAAAGAGATTATAAAAAGAATCTCATATTTCCAAAATTCGTAACATAATCGTACGAACTCCAAAAATTTCGTTCGACATATGCACGCGATCATATCGACGAGCTCTACAACTTTATGAAGGAAGTTTTTCCCAAATTCCGTACGTAGAAAAGTCGATTTTTCTTGAATCGCACAATTCGAGCTTTTGTTAAAACGAATATTTCGAAACTTCGATAATTCAAAAAGTTGAATTATTTCGGGTAATATTCGTGCAAAAGCACTTTAATCAATTCGCACAATTTCACGAGACGAAATGGAAAATTGCGGGTATTACAATCTTCCTATGCACAGATGGCATTTTTTCTTTCTCTTGGGTTCTGATGGGGCTATAGTACTAGGGTTCCGATTAGGGTCTTGGCGATTGCCTGTTGTCAAAGTGTCTCGATTTCTTCCTTCCTTTTACTCAGATGGGTTTGCGATGCAAGTTCCAAGATTGCGCGTGGCAGGGTTTTGCCCAGCGCTGGGTTCTATTTATACCATCTTACCCCATTCACTCTGTTGTTGTCATGGTCTTTCTAGCTATTTTTGTTCAAGCAATCATGGTCTCCCCTCCACGTTCCCATCCCACTTCTCCCCTCAATCCTCTCATATCAAATCTCCCCGCATTCCTAATTACCGGTCATCTCCTTCCCATGCCTATCATTCTGTTCCAGTTCCTTGGGGTCCAGCCGAACTCGTCAGTCTCCCTCGGGCCACTCGAGTCAATGTCCACCTTCACCTCATACTTATATCAAAAGAGGCTTAACCACTATCCACTTCACGGCGCCTCCACCCTTAGTCGATTTGCTTGATGTCCTTTCCCCTGACTTGGCCCCAGACCAAGGTCGGCTATGACTAGTTGGTCAAGTTTTTGGCCAGAAGTTACGATTAATAGTGTTTGTGCTCGCTGTATGGCAAGTTGGAGAGACCTTCTGGGAGCTTTTCAGATCACCTCTTTTGGGCCTTACTGGTTTAAGGTCCAATTCACGCACGAAGAAGATCTCATCTATATTCTCTCGAACAAACCTTGGTTTGTACAGGGATAGATCTTTGAGTTAAAGTGTTGGTCACCAGCTTTTTGTCCATTTCGTTCTGTTCTTTCAACATTATCTATTTGGGTGCGCTTTCCTCTCCTTCCCCCTCATTATTAGGAGGAGGAGAAGGTTATCCGCATGGCCAATGTTGTGGGCAAATTTCGCAGATTAGATTTGGACTCCCTGAATCCGGATACTTCTCTTTACGCTCGTGCATGTGTGGAATTGGATTTGACCAAAACTCAGCCTCGGGCGTTGAGGTTACGGGCTGACCCCTTGTCTGATGAGATTAACTTGAGTTATCTCAATTATGAAACAGTTTTCGAAGCATGCTTCTTTTGTGGCAAGTTCAATCATCCTATTGGGGCATGCCCAGAGAGAGCTCCAAAGGGCGTAACTTTCTCATGCTTTCTCGTAGTGATCGTGAGCCCATCACTGTACCTGAGTCGTCAGAGCTGACTGCTCCTCTACCTACTAATGTGCCCGATGAAACCTTGTTGGTTTTTCCTATGATCTGAGGCTCGAATACTACTGCTGCCCCGATGTTTTGTCGTGCTAATCGACCTGATGATCAGCCCACTGTTCCCCCTGCCAACCCTGACGGGGACCGGGTTTTCCACGCACGCACTCGGGGCTCCCCACCCGTAAATCATAGACGTCAACCTCCTTCTTATGCTGAGGTCCGGGATAATACCTCATTTGCTGATGTGCTTCGCAATATGAATGAGGAGTTCGGTGTGAACATTAGTTCGATGCATGATTCTCTCCCACTGCATGCCCAAGGGCCGGAGATAGTTTTACCTAATCCGGAAACGTCGACCACTGATATGCCACTTGTGGTGGCTCCGGAGGATCCCGAGCCGCTGGCCATTGTTCCCCCTCCTCCTGATGGTGTTCACGAATGCTTTGGTGGCTGCTCATCCAGTTGATGATGACCAGGATGCTTTTGCTGGTGATATGGGTGCTGAGGATGGCTAGGAGGATGACGCATATTTGGATGATGATGTTGATCTTGATGAGGATGTGGACATTAAGGAGGTAAGTTATTCATCCTATTCTTCTGCGTTTATCCAATCTTCTAACACTGAAGCTATGTCTTTTTATTCACTTTCCGTTCATTCTGATGTGTCTGCACTTAGTTATACGTCGTTAGATGCTGTTGAGTCCTATTATCCTACTTCATTGCCTACTGTTCCTCTGTTAGTTAATAAATCTGTGCAAAACGTGATTCAAGAGGATATGGCTCCTGGATTTGAGAAATCCATTCAAATCAATGATTCTGTGGCTGATGCTTTGAAGGATGCTCCTACTCCTCCTTTCCGCAATCTTAGGAAGAGAGGACAAGACTCTTTGGAAAATATGGATGCAGAACCTTACACCCCTGACCAAACTATATGAATATATTATGCTGGAATTGTCGTGGCTATTCACGACAGAGTTTTCTAGCTCAAGCCTTTTTTTTTTTGCGAAATCTGCTTCGTTTTGATGTGTTATGTTTAATAGATAC